>NC_092334.1:137947500-138187500 GCF_046630445.1 Rutidosis leptorrhynchoides | reverse complement strand
CAGATCAGGTGTGTTTAAAATAACCTCGAAGTACTAAAGCATCCCATAGTCAGGATGGGGTTTGTCAGACCCAATAGATCTATCTTTAGGATTCGCGCCTACCGTACATAAACAAGTAGTTTAATGTTACCAAGCTAAGGGTATATTTCTGGTTTAAACCCACATAGAATTAATTTTATTACTTGTGCCTATTTCGTAAAACATTTATAAAAAAAAACGCATGTATTCTCAGCCCAAAAATATATATAAAAAGGGAGTAATGAAACTCACAATACTGTATTTCGTAGCAATTATTTATATGACGGCACTGAACAAGTGCAGGTTTTGTCTCAGATTCACGAACCTATATTAAGTATATATATTTATATGTTGGTCAATATCTGTCTAACAATTTAGGTCAAGTCGTAGTGTATCACAATCCTAATGCTCGAGACCGACATGCAAAAGTCAACAAAAGTCAACTTGACCCAAAATGACTTCCAAAATCTATACATGTTTATTATATAACTTATATATAGTAGTTTTATATATTTAAATATATTTATCAGATCTTATTATACTAAATAATACAAGTCATTTATTAATAAATAAAAATTTATATTAAAATTCATATATGATAAAAATATACTTTTATATATCTCAAGTAATAAAATTTATAAAATTCACTTAATATCTTAAAAATATAGTGGTATGTATTATTAATGTAATTACATTACGTGTAGTAAAAATATCTTTGTACGCATATTTATTTGATAAAATAATATTGATAATAATAATAATGATAAAAAAAAATAAAATGATAGTTTCAATGAAAATATTAATTTTTAGTAATAAAGATAATTTTTAGTAATAACATCAACTGATAACAGTTATAATAATCGTTTTAATAATAATATTAAAATTAATGATAATTCAGTTGACCATATCGTTTAATCCGTTCATCGAAACCACACGATTTCTAAATGAAAAGTTATTAATTTTTTCTTCAGCTAACTTATCTCAGTAGCATATGTATCAAATTCGTGATTTATCATAAACTATTTAACGACGAAACTAAGCATACAAACATGCATAATCATATATACTCAAGTACTAGTCAGGGATACACTATTAATATATAAAAGATAAGATATGAATGCTCACGTATCAATATTGTGATTCAATATTGCAGGAAAGTACGTAGACGCAACGAAAATGATAAACGTTAGGTTAACCTCACGAGCAATACCCTCGATCAATACCCATAACCTTCATAGCTATAACCCATAATTTCCTTAGCTCTATCCCATTTGAAAACTTATTTTGAAATCGTCTGAATATAACTCCGTCGTAGTATTTTATGTATACTAATAATATCTTGAAATAATACTAAGTAAATATATATATATGTAATTCGATTAAGAGAGTTTAGAGAAATATATTTTCAAGTTTCTATGAAATAATGAAACCTATTAAATTCTATTTATAATAGATTTTTGAATTATTAAAGTGAATTATTAAAGTATGAATTATTAAAGTGAATTATTAAAGTATGAATTATTAAAGTGAATTATTAAAGTATGAATTATTAAAGTGAATTATTAAAGTGAATTATTAAAGTATGAATTATTAAAGTGAATTATTAAAGTATGAATTATTAAAGTATGAATTATTAAAGTAATTTATTAAAGTATGAATTATTAAAGTGAATTATTAAAGTTAAAGTAAAGTAAAAGTAAAGTAAAGGTAAAGTTAAAGTATAGTAAAAGTATAAAACTATGTACGTATAATACGCGTATAAAAAATATATATAATATTAATTTAAATCGTTATATATATTTAATAAAATAAAATATAAATATCGTTATCTTTATCATACTGGTTAAGTAATGAGTTGTCAAAAAGAATAGATTTCTTAAATCACAATGGACCTCATAACATAGGCCCGTAATCATATCATAATGTATCTGATAATTCAATCATTTGATATTATCTCTTAATTCTGTCGATAAATATATCGAAACAAATATGTTCATGTAAAGTATCATATATCTAATACTTTGTTAATGTTTTCAGTTAATATTATATATTTATATACATATCTATATACACATAATTGTTCGTGAATCGTCGAACACGGTCAAAGGGTAATTGATTACATGAATGTAGTTCCAAACTTTTTGAGATTCAACATTACAAATTCTGCTTATCGTGTCGGAAACATATAAAGGTTAAGTTTAAATTTGGTCGAAAATTTCCGGGTCGTCACAGTACCTACCCGTTAAAGAAATTTCGTCCCGAAATTTGATCGAGGTCGTCATGGCTAACTATAAAAATGCTTTCATGACGAATATGAGTTGATAAATAGAGTTTTATCATCATTGAGTAATATAGATAAAACAATTTGATTACGCGAAGAGTATAAGTGAAGCTATCGAAAGAGAGTGAAATGAGTAAACGTATATTCGTTTTAACCGATGACGTAGTTATGATTGATTTCCGGAATTCATGGGATTTAAAGAAAATCTTTGCAATAAGATTTGGTTCTTCGGTGATTAAGGAAATCAGGATCTTCTTTGATTAAATGCGATAATCTGTCTCGATTTCTCTGTCTGATATTTTACTATAATTCCACCCCCTTCGTTTCTTTATTTCCACAGCTCACACCTTCTAGTCTTTCTACCCAATTCATACTTTAAAGCATTCGTTAATATGCTTCATCCATTATTGATTCTTGATATACTCTTAACTTTCATATTTGTCATTCTTCTTTTTCATCTACCCCCGGAGGAAGTTATTTTCTTCTACCATTACCTTGGGGTTATTGTGTTTTTTATTCTCCCGTGTCTTTATATTGCTATACGCATTGATATACACGGTTTGTAATTTCGGGGTTGTTATCGGGCTTTATATTCTCCATTATATTTCGGAGCTTCATGCTTTCGTTTTCTCTTCCCGACCTTAAGTCAAGCGGATAATGGTCCAGAATTCGTAGATATGAATTTTTGGATGAACATAGTTAATGTTCCAAGAAGAAAATCATAATGGCATGATCTTGATTTGGCAAATTACCAGAATATCCGAAAATATAGAGCTATCAAGATGATATGTTCTTAATATGTTTGGAAATTGGGTAGAATGTAAGAGTCGTGTAAAAAGTACATGATGATGGTATGTTCTATGAATCATCACGTTCCATTAGAAACTCAACATGACTTACTGTAATATAATCACGTTGATCAAGTGTCATTATATTATACTAACTCATGCTTCAATTCCCAACACTACTTTAAAAACATTTCTATTTTAAATTCAATTTTTTTTTGAATTTAGAAACTAACACAGTTTCTTTTTATGTTGTAACGCAGATATTGCGAAGAGATAAAAGATTTCGGATAAGAATAGTTGTGAAAATATCTTCAGGAATATCGAAGATATTATAATAAAAGATACGATAATATGGATGATGAAGAAGATTTGTCTGTGAAGGTTTAGAATAAGAAGTAAGTTGTTTGCTAACGATTTCAGTAGACACTGAATCATTTGGATCCTTTGAAGGCAGGTTTAGTCTTTGTGATTTGTCCACAGCCTCCTTCATGGTCTGCTCAATCCGTTTTCTAGTTTCGAACCTTCTATTTTTCTCAGCTTTACCACCATACTATTCTTTATCATCAAACTTTTGACTGTTAAAGTCGTTTACAGTTTTTGCTGCTTCATCAGCATTTTTCCAATTTCGGAGAACTAGTTCATAGTTTGGGATGTTTTTCAGAAAATTCACATTCGAAGTATGCAAGTCTAGGAGATAGACGTTATATATATAACTTTTGACGTAAAATTGTCGGGAAATTCAAAATACTGATTGCTAATTCCCAGTAGTTGGTGTGACAATTATTGTTACAGGATGTAGGTGAGTACATGATGGGGTTTTAATGAATATGTATAGTGGCTTTTCGGAGAGGCTTAAGTCGAAGGTTAATGAAGTTGTTGATAAGTTTACTGCTAATGTGGCGAGATATGAAAGGTTCCCCGGTAACAATGATAAAGGGGTAATTGTTATAATAAGGTTTATTCGTATAAACAAATGAATGTGATTTGCTGGAGCTGTGACAAAACTGTCTATTTTGGAAAGAGATTGAAAAATTATATTTGGTAATAAATATCAAAGGATCTGACACGGATACGTGTTAAACTATAACTTTGGTTTCGAGTGCTTTTCAGATGCATGACAGTGGGTAATATGTGGTTGGATCATCATCTCGCATGTCTTTAGGAATTTTGAAGTGCTTGAACACATATTGTAATTGTTAATATACATATGATGTTCTAAGATTTTGAATGATACAAATATTTTTTGTGAGTTCCATGAATAGAAATGAGGTTCTAGGACAGTTTTGAAGTCAAAGTATAGTTTTGAAAGATGTAGGAATCTAAGAGTGATTATTTCGGTTATATCTTGAATCGAATTCTGAGATTTCAAAATCAGAATATGTAATTAGATTTTGACTGAGTATGGTTGTTTTGATTTCTATAAAAGAATGTATATTGTTGTGAAAGTAGGGAATATAATGGATGATTTGCTGAATCAGATTCGAAGAATGTAACAAATTAATTGTGAATTTATATATCTCTCGGGTATTACCTACCCGTTAAAAAAAATTTCACAATTAATATTTTGTACAAAAGAATTTTATTACAGTCTTTATGGAAATATATATGTGTATATTTCTTCAGATGTAATATTGATTTAATGAGTTAATATTAAATTAAACTCATTTGATTTATGGTTAAGGCTAGGATAGATAATTTCTAAACTTTAGAAATTACATAATCGTCGTAGAATGTTTCCCCAATGAAGTTATGAATCAATACTTCATCGTTGAGGTACTCCTTGTTATCTACATGGCGTATGACGTCGATGCTCGTGGGACAGATTGTGAAGTTGAGGTTTGCGATGTGGTTGTTGTTGGTGGTGGTAATGGTACTGTTGATGTTGTTGATGGTGGTACTGGTTATGCTGCTGGTGCTGCTGCTGGTGTTTGTAACCTTTGCACCATATTCTCCAAAGCCACTACCCGAGCGCGAAGCTCGTTGACTTCTTCTATTACACCGGGGTGATTGTCGGTTCGGACGAGCGGATAAATAAGATCTAGAATTTGGTGTAGTATACAATTATGACGAGATACTCTGGAAATGAGAGAGAAAATGGTGTTTCGGACATGTTCGCCGGTAAGTGCTTCAGGTTCATTGCCAAGAGGGCAATGTGGTGGATGAAAGGGATCGCCTTCTTCTTTTCTTCAATGGTTAAGTAGATTACGAACCCATTGTAGTGACCCGAACTTTTCCATGTTTATATATATTAATTGAGATTGATATTTACATGATTAAATTTTTCCAACATGTTAAGCAATCAAACTTGTTAAGACTTGATTAATTGAAATATGTTTCGTATAGACAATTGACCACCCAAGTTGACCGGTGATTCACGAACGTTAAAACTTGTAAAAACTATATGATGACATATATATGGATATATATATAGTTAACATGATACTATGATAAGTAAACATATCATTAAGTATATTAACAATGAACTACATATGTAAAAACAAGACTACTAACTTAATGATTTTTAAACGAGACATATATGTAACGATTATCGTTGTAAAGACATTTAATGTATATATATCATATTAAGAGATATTCATACATGATAATATCATGATAATATAATAATTTAAAATCTCATTTGATATTATAAACATTGAGTTAACAACATTTAACAAGATCGTTAACCTAAAGGTTTCAAAACAACACTTACATGTAACGACTAACGATGACTTAACGACTCAGTTAAAATGTATATACATGTAGTGTTTTAATATGTATTTATACACTTTTGAAAGACTTCAATACACTTATCAAAATACTTCTACTTAACCAAAATGCTTACAATTACATCCTCGTTCAGTTTCATCAACAATTCTACTCGTATGCACCCGTATTCGTACTCGTACAATACACAGCTTTTAGATGTATGTACTATTGGTATATACACTCCAATGATCAGCTCTTAGCAGCCCATGTGAGTCACCTAACACATGTGAGAACCATCATTTGGCAACTAGCATGAAATATCTCATAAAATTACAAAAATATGAGTAATCATTCATGACTTATTTACATGAAAACAAAATTACATATCCTTTATATCTAATCCATACACCAACGACCAAAAACACCTACAAAAACTTTCATTCTTCAATTTTCTTCATCTAATTGATCTCTCTCAAGTTCTATCTTCAAGTTCTAAGTGTTCTTCATAAATTCTACAAGTTCTAGTTACA
Source organism: Rutidosis leptorrhynchoides (assembly GCF_046630445.1). Classification (NCBI taxonomy): domain Eukaryota; kingdom Viridiplantae; phylum Streptophyta; class Magnoliopsida; order Asterales; family Asteraceae; genus Rutidosis; species Rutidosis leptorrhynchoides. The sequence continues at coordinate 138,181,177 of NC_092334.1, read as the reverse complement.
TAAAATCAAGAATACTTTCAAGTTTGCTAGCTCACTTCCAATCTTGTAAGGTGATCATCCAACCTCAAGAAATCTTTGTTTCTTATAGTAGGTTATCATTCTAATACAAGGTAATAATCATATTCAAGCTTTGGTTCAATTTCTATAACTATAACAATCTTATTTCAAGTGATGATCTTACTTGAACTTGTTTTCGTGTCATGATTCTGCTTCAAGAACTTCGAGCCATCCAAGGATCCATTGAAGCTAGATCCATTTTTTTCTTTTACAGTAGGTTTATTCAAGGAACTTAAGGTAGTAATGATGTTCATAACATCATTCGATTCATACATATAAAGCTATCTTATTCGAAGGTTTAAACTTGTAATCATTAGAACATAGTTTAGTTAATTCTAAACTTGTTCGCAAACAAAAGTTAATCCTTCTAACTTGACTTTTAAAATCAAATAAACACATGTTCTATATCTATATGATACGCTAACTTAATGATTTAAAACCTGGAAACACGAAAAACACCGTAAAACCGGATTTACACCGTCGTAGTAACACCGCGGGCTGTTTTGGGTTAGTTAATTAAAAACTATGATAAACTTTGATTTAAAAGTTGTTATTCTGAGAAAATGATTGTTATTATGAACATGAAACTATATCCAAAAATTATGGTTAAACTCAAAGTGGAAGTATGTTTTCTAAAATGGTCATCTAGACGTCGTTCTTTCGACTGAAATGACTACCTTTACAAAAACGACTTGTAACTTATTTTTCCGACTATAAACCTATACTTTTTCTGTTTAGATTCATAAAATAGAGTTCAATATGAAACCATAGCAATTTGATTCACTCAAAACGAATTTAAAATGAAGAAGTTATGGGTAAAACAAGATTGGATAATTTTTCTCATTTTATCTACGTGAAAATTGGTAACAAATCTATTCCAACCATAACTTAATCAACTTGTATTGTATATTATGTAATCTTGAGATATCATAGACACGTATACAATGTTTTGACCTATCATGTCGACACATCTATATATATTTCGGAACAACCATAGACACTCTATATGTGAATGTTGGAGTTAGCTATACAGGGTTGAGGTTGATTCCAAAATATATATAGTTTGAGTTGTGATCAATACTGAGATACGTATACACTGGGTCGTGGATTGATTCAAGATAATATTTATCGATTTATTTCTGTGCATCTAACTGTGGACAACTAGTTGTAGGTTACTAACGAGGACAGCTGACTTAATAAACTTAAAACATCAAAATATATTAAAAGTGTTGTAAATATATTTTGAACATACTTTGATATATATGTATATATTGTTATAGGTTCGTGAATCAACCAGTGGCCAAGTCTTACTTCCCGACGAAGTAAAAATCTGTGAAAGTGAGTTATAGTCCCACTTTTAAAATCTAATATTTTTGGGATGAGAATACATGCAGGTTTTATAAATGATTTACAAAATAGACACAAGTACGTGAAACTACATTCTATGGTTGAATTATCGAAATCGAATTTGCCCCTTTTTATTAAGTCTGGTAATCTAAGAATTAGGGAACAGATACCCTAATTGACGCGAATCCTAAAGATAGATCTATTGGGCCTAACAAACCCCATCCAAAGTACCGGATGCTTTAGTACTTCGAAATTTATATCATATCCGAAGGGTGTCCCGGAATGATGGGGATATTCTTATATATGCATCTTGTTAATGTCGGTTACCAGGTGTTCACCATATGAATGATTTTTATCTCTATGTATGAGATGTGTATTGAAATATGAAATCTTATGGTCTATTATTATGATTTGATATATATAGGTTAAACCTATAACTCACCAACATTTTTGTTGACGTTTTAAGCATGTTTATTCTCAGGTGATTATTAAGAGCTTCCGCTGTCGCATACTTAAATAAGAACGAGATTTGGAGTCCATGCTTGTATGATATTGTGTAAAAACTGCATTCAAGAAACTTATTTTGTTGTAACATATTTGTATTGTAAACCATTATGTAATGGTCGTGTGTAAACATGATATTTTAGATTATCATTATTTGATAATCTACGTAAAGCTTTTTAAACCTTTATTGATGAAATAAAGGTTATGGTTTGTTTTAAAATGAATGCAGTCTTTGAAAAGCGTCTCATATAGAGGTCAAAACCTCGCAACGAAATCAATTAATATGGAACGTTTTTAATCAATTAGAACGGGACATTTCAGTTGGTATCCGAGCGTTGGTCTTAGAGAACCAGAATTTTGCATTAGTGTGTCTTATCGAGTTTGTTAGGATGCATTAGTGAGTCTGGACTTCGACCGTGTTTACTTGAAAAATGATTGCTTAACAAATTTTGTTGGAAACTATATATTTTTAACATGTGAATATTATGTGATATATTAATCTCTTAACGCATTTGATATTATGTGATAGATGTCTACCTCTAGAACAAGTCCCATTGACTCACCTAATAATAATGAAGAGTCAAATGTAAATTGGTATGATTCGTGGACTGATTCACAAGTTCCCGAAGAGGAACCGGAAGAAGAGTCGGAACCGGAAGAAGAATCGGAACCAGAAGAAGAATCGGAACCGGATGAAGAAATAGAACCGGTGGGGGAAATAATAAAACGGTTAAGTAAAAGAAAATCCTCAACCAACCGACCAAGGTTAATTATGTAGTGACCCGAACTTTTCCATGTTTATATATATTAATTGAGATTGATATTTACATGATTAAATTTTTCCAACATGTTAAGCAATCAAACTTGTTAAGACTTGATTAATTGAAATATGTTTCATATAGACAATTGACCACCCAAGTTGATTCACGAACGTTAAAACTTGTAAAAACTATATGATGACATATATATGGATATATATATAGTTAACATGATACTATGATAAGTAAACATATCATTAAGTATATTAACAATGAACTACATATGTAAAAACAAGACTACTAACTTAATGATTTTTAAACGAGACATATATGTAACGATTATCGTTGTAAAGACATTTAATGTATATATATCATATTAAGAGATATTCATACATGATAATATCATGATAATATAATAATTTAAAATCTCATTTGATATTATAAACATTGGGTTAACAACATTTAACAAGACCGTTAACCTAAAGGTTTAAAAACAACACTTACATGTAACGACTAACGATGACTTAACGACTCAGTTAAAATGTATATACATGTAGTGTTTTAATATGTATTTATACACTTTTGAAAGACTTCAATACACTTATCAAAATACTTCTACTTAACAAAAATGCTTACAATTACATCCTCGTTCAGTTTCATCAACAATTCTACTCGTATGCACCCGTATTCGTACTCGTACAATACACAGCTTTTAGATGTATGTACTATTGGTATATACACTCCAATGATCAGCTCTTAGCAGCCCATGTGAGTCACCTAACACATGTGGGAACCATCATTTGGCAACTAGCATGAAATATCTCATAAAATTACAAAAATATGAGTAATCATTCATGACTTATTTACATGAAAACAAAATTACATATCCTTTATATCTAATCCATACACCAACGACCAAAAACACCTACAAACACTTTCATTCTTCAATTTTCTTCATCTAATTGATCTCTCTCAAGTTCTATCTTCAAGTTCTAAGTGTTCTTCATATATTCTACAAGTTCTAGTTACATAAAATCAAGAATACTTTCAAGTTTGCTAGCTCACTTCCAATCTTGTAAGGTGATCATCCAACCTCAAGAAATCTTTGTTTCTTACAGTAGGTTATCATTCTAATACAAGGTAATAATCATATTCAAACTTTGGTTCAATTTCTATAACTATAACAATCTTATTTCAAGTGATGATCTTACTTGAACTTGTTTTCGTGTCATGATTCTGCTTCAAGAACTTCGAGCCATCCAAGGATCCGTTGAAGCTAGATCCATTTTTCTCTTTTCCAGTAGGTTTATCCAAGGAACTTAAGGTAGTAATGATGTTCATAACATCATTCAATTCATACATATAAAGCTATCTTATTCGAAGGTTTAAACTTGTAATCACTAGAACATAGTTTAGTTAATTCTAAACTTGTTCGCAAACAAAAGTTAATCCTTCTAACTTGACTTTTAAAATCAACTAAACACATGTTCTATATCTATATGATATGCTAACTTAATGATTTAAAACCTGAAAACACGAAAAACACCGTAAAACCGGATTTACGCCGTCGTAGTAACACCGCGGGCTGTTTTGGGTTAGTTAATTAAAAACTATGATAAACTTTGATTTAAAAGTTGTTATTCTGAGAAAATGATTTTTATTATGAACATGAAACTATATCCAAAAATTATGGTTAAACTCAAAGTGGAAGTATGTTTTCTAAAATGGTCATCTAGACGTCGTTCTTTCGACTGAAATGACTACCTTTACAAAAACGACTTGTAACTTATTTTTCCGACTATAAACCTATACTTTTTCTGTTTAGATTCATAAAATAGAGTTCAATATGAAACCATAGCAATTTGATTCACTAAAAACGGATTTAAAATGAAGAAGTTATGGGTAAAACAAGATTGGATAATTTTTCTCATTTTAGCTACGTGAAAATTGGTAACAAATCTATTCCAACCATAACTTAATCAACTTGTATTGTATATTATGTAATCTTGAGATACCATAGACACGTATACAATGTTTCGACCTATCATGTCGACACATCTATATATATTTCGGAACAACCATAGACACTCTATATGTGAATGTTGGAGTTAGCTATACAGGGTTGAGGTTGATTCCAAAATATATATAGTTTGAGTTGTGATCAATACTGAGATACGTATACACTGGGTCGTGGATTGATTCAAGATAATATTTATCGATTTATTTCTGTACATCTAACTGTGGACAACTAGTTGTAGGTTACTAACGAGGACAGCTGACTTAAGAAACTTAAAACATCAAAATATATTAAAAGTGTTGTAAATATATTTTGAACATACTTTGATATATATGTATATATTGTTATAGGTTCGTGAATCAACCAGTGGCCAAGTCTTACTTCCCGACGAAGTAAAAATCTGTGAAAGTGAGTTATAGTCCCACTTTTAAAATCTAATTTTTTTGGGATGAGAATACATGCAGGTTTTATAAATGATTTACAAAATAGACACAAGTACGTGAAACTACATTCTATGGTTGAATTATCGAAATCGAATATGCCCCTTTTTATTAAGTCTGGTAATCTAAGAATTAGGGAACAGACACCCTAATTGACGCGAATCCTAAAGATAGATCTATTGGGCTTAACAAACCCCATCCAAAGTACCGGATGCTTTAGTACTTCGAAATTTATATCATATCCGAAGGGTGTCCCGGAATGATGGGGATATTCTTAAATATGCATCTTGTTAATGTCGGTTACCAGGTGTTCACCATATGAATGATTTTTATCTCTATGTATGGGATGTGTATTGAAATATGAAATCTTGTGGTCTATTATTATGATTTGATATATATAGGTTAAACCTATAACTCACCAACATTTTTGTTGACGTTTTAAGCATGTTTATTCTCAGGTGATTATTAAGAGCTTCCGCTGTCGCATACTTAAATAAGGACGAGATTTGGAGTCCATGCTTGTATGATATTGTGTAAAAACTGCATTCAAGAAACTTATTTTGTTGTAACATATTTGTATTGTAAACCATTATGTAATGGTCGTGTGCAAACAGGATATTTTAGATTATCATTATTTGATAATCTACGTAAAGCTTTTTAAAACCTTTATCTATGAAATAAAGATTATGGCTTGTTTTAAAAATGAATGCAGTCTTTGAAAAACGTCTCATATAGAGGTCAAAACCTCGCAACGAAATCAATTAATATGGAACGTTTTTAATCAATAAGAACGGGACATTTCAGTTGGTATCCGAGCGTTGGTCTTAGAGAACCAGAATTTTGCATTAGTGTGTCTTATCGAGTTTGTTAGGATGCATTAGTGAGTCTGGACTTCGACCGTGTTTACTTGAAAAATGATTGCTTAACAAATTTTGTTGGAAACTATATATTTTTAACATGTGAATATTATGTGATATATTAATCTCTTAACGCGTTTGATATTATGTGATAGATGTCTACCTCTAGAACAAGTCCCATTGACTCACCTAATAATAATGAAGAGTCAAATGTAAATTGGAATGATTCGTGGACTGATTCACAAGTTCCCGAAGAGGAACCGGAAGAAGAGTCGGAACCGGAAGAAGAATCGGAACCGGAAGAAGAATCGGAACCGGATGAAGAAATAGAACCGGTGGGGGAAATAATAAAATGGTTAAGTAAAAGAAAATCCTCAACCAACCGACCAAGGTTAATTATGGTCAATGGTGTTTCCGCCAAGGAAGCAAAATATTGGGAGGATTACCAATTCTCCGATGAATCGGATTCCGACGAGAATTCCGATGATGTTATAGAAATTACCCCAACTGAATTTAAAAAGGCAAAAGAAAATAATAAGGGAAAGGGCATAAAAATAGAGAAATCTAATTCCAACCCCAATGAACTTTATATGTATCGTCAACCCCCGAAGTCCTTAAGTTGTAACAATGACCCGGGAACCTCTAAACCACCAGGTTTTTCTAAACCAATGTGGATAACGACGGCTCGTATTAGGGGAAAATCATATATCCCTAGAAACTTGGCAAAACGAACCAAAACCGAAGAAGAAGAAACAAGCGAGTCGGAATAAGATAGTTGTATTCATGTGGTGTAATATATGTAATATAGTGTGCTTATGCTTTATGATATATGTAAAAATTGCTTGTATTAATAAGTATTTTTTTTATGAATCTAACTCTTGTCTATTTTACAGTATAAAAACGCAAAATGGATAGACAACCCAATATTTTAAGAGACCTACCCGGAGACATGATTGATGAAATCTTGTCTAGAGTCGGTCAGAATTCCTCGGCACAACTATTTAAGGCGAGATCAGTTTGTAAGACATTCGAAGAACGTTCCAAGAATGTCTTGGTTTATAAGAGACTTTCGTTTGAAAGATGGGGGATATCACATTGGGAAACCCATAAGTTACGATGTGTTTACTTTGACACATATATTGCGGGGAACCCAAATGCTATTTTACGCAACGGGTTAAGAAATTATTTTGACTCAATATATCCGAATATAGGACTTCATGATTTAGAAAAAGCGGCTAACATGCAACATAAAGAAGCATGCTATGCTTATGGGTTAGTAATGTTCGCTTCTCACCAAAGTGAGAAAAAGAACATCGGGCTACAGCTATTAAACAAAACGTTCCCACAAGTGACGGAGTCGGTAATTGGGGTAAGAAATGAGGTTTTTAGATTGTTACGGGACTGTTGGACATTACGTAACCCTCGTCCCTTTGACGACGTTACAACACGCTGTCTTATCAACGGCCATAACGGTTATGTTGCACAAGACCAAGGATGGGAAGTAGTCCTAGTAAAACCAGAATGCATGACTTGTTTCTGGACGTATGAATTACGTGTCTTTATTGCCTTTACTGAACGACTTGTGTACTAGCTAGAATTATCTTCACAACTATCTTGTATCAAAGTTATTGTGTGCTATATTTCATGCTTTATGTAAAATAAGCGGTATTGTAAGTTTGTAAAATATTGTATAAAAGTTTGAACGCGAAATATTATTATAATCAGTTTTTCATATAGAATTGTAGTAGTTGAATTGTATATTAGCTACTAAGTATGAACTTAACGGGTAGGTACTACCCGAATTTAAACTTATAAAACGCTAATATGAAGAAAAAGCTTTTATAAATGAGTTCATATTATGCTACGAAATACTATTAACTACTCTTAATATTCTGTATGATTAACTTGTTCTATTTAACTATTTTGAAGGAAATGGCACCGACTACTCGACACACCGTGAATATGAATGAAGAGGAATTCCGTACTTTTCTAGCTTCAAACATAGCCGCAGTACAGGCTGCGCTACATACCAACAATAACCTTGGATCTAGCAGTATAGGAAATCGTGTAGGATGCACCTACAAAGAATTCACTGCCTGCAAACCTTTAGAATTTGATGGAACCGAAGGACCGATCGGATTGAAACGGTGGACCGAGAAGGTTGAATCGGTGTTTGCCATAAGTAAGTGTACTGAAGAGGACAAAGTGAAGTACGCTACGCATACCTTCACAGGTTCTGCGTTAACATGGTGGAATACCTATCTAGAGCAAGTGGGACAAGACGATGCATACGCACTACCGTGGTCAGCATTCAAGCACTTGATGAACGAGAAGTACCGTCGCAGAACCGAGGTCAATAAGCTCAAGACAGAACTTAGAGGGTTACGAACCCAAGGATTTGATATTACCACGTACGAAAGACGATTCACAGAATTGTGCCTATTGTGTCCGGGAGCATTCGAAGATGAGGAAGAGAAGATCGACGCATTTGTGAAAGGATTACCGGAAAGAATCCAAGAAGATATAAGTTCACACGAGCCCGCCTCCATACAACAGGCATGTAGAATGGCTCACAAACTAGGGAACCAGATTGAAGAAAGAATTAAAGAACAGACTGCTGAAGAGGCCAATGTGAAGCAAGTCAAAAGAAAGTGGGGGGAAAACGGTGATAAGAATCACCAATACAACAACAACAGCAATTATAACAATAATCGCAACAACTATCCTAACAATCGCAACATCAATCGCAACTACAACAAACGGCCCAACAACAACAACAACAACAACAACAGCAACCACAACAATCATCTTAACAACAATAATAACCGCAACAACAACAACAATCAGAAGCCGCTATGCCAAAGGTGTGAAAAGTATCACTCGGGGTTCTGCACCAAATTTTGCAACAAGTGTAAAAGAAATGGTCATAGCGCGGCAAAGTGTGATGTCTACGGACCAGGGGTTAACAGAACGAAAGGAACAAATGGTGTCGGAACGAGTAATGGCGGAGCAAGTAGTGTCGGAGCAAGTTATGCCAATGTAGTTTGTTATAAATGTGGAAAACCGGGCCACATTATTAGAAATTGCCCGAACCATGAGGACACGAATGGACAAGGCCGCGGAAGAGTTTTCAATATTAATGTGGCAGAGGCACAGGAAGACCCGGAGCTTGTTACGGGTACGTTTCTTATTGACAATAAATCTGCTTACGTTTTATTTGATTCGGGTGCGGATAGAAGCTATATGAGTAGAGATTTTTGTGCTAAATTAAGTTGTCCATTGACGCCTTTGGATAGTAAATTTTTACTCGAATTAGCAAATGGTAAATTAATTTCAGCAGATAATATATGTCGGAATCGAGAAATTAAACTGGTTAGCGAAACATTTAAGATTGATTTGATACCAGTAGAGTTAGGGAGTTTTGATGTGATAATCGGTATGGACTGGTTGAAAGAAGTGAAAGCAGAGATCGTTTGTTACAAAAATGCAATTCGCATTATACGAGAAAAAGGAAAACCCTTAATGGTGTACGGAGAAAAGGGCAACACGAAGCTACATCTTATTAGTAATTTGAAGGCACAAAAACTAATAAGAAAAGGTTGCTATGCTGTTCTAGCACAAGTCGAGAAAGTACAAACTGAAGAAAAGAGCATCAATGATGTTCCCGTTGCAAAAGAATTTCCCGATGTATTTCCGAAAGAATTACCGGGATTACCCCCACATCGATCCGTTGAATTTCAAATAGATCTTGTACCAGGAGCTGCACCGATAGCTCGTGCTCCTTACAGACTCGCACCCAGCGAGATGAAAGAACTGCAAAGCCAATTACAAGAACTTTTAGAGCGTGGTTTCATTCGACCAAGCACATCACCGTGGGGAGCTCCGGTTTTGTTTGTCAAGAAGAAAGATGGTACATTCAGGTTGTGTATCGACTACCTAGAGTTGAACAAACTTACCATCAAGAACCGCTACCCACTACCGAGAATCGACGACTTATTTGATCAACTACAAGGCTCATCTGTTTATTCAAAGATTGACTTACGTTCCGGGTATCATCAAATGCGGGTGAAAGAAGATGATATTCCAAAGACTGCTTTCAGAATACGTTACGGTCATTACGAGTTTATGGTCATGCCGTTTGGTTTAACTAATGCACCAGCTGTGTTCATGGACCTTATGAACCGAGTGTGTGGACCATACCTTGACAAGTTTGTCATTGTTTTCATTGATGACATACTTATTTACTCAAAGAATGACCAAGAACACGGTGAACATTTGAGAAAGGTGTTAGAAGTATTGAGGAAGGAAGAATTGTACGCTAAGTTTTCAAAGTGTGCATTTTGGTTGGAAGAAGTTCAATTCCTCGGTCACATAGTGAACAAAGAAGGTATTAAGGTGGATCCGGAAAAGATAGAAACTGTTGAAAAGTGGGAAACCCCGAAAACTCCGAAACACATACGCCAGTTTTTAGGACTAGCTGGTTACTACAGAAGGTTCATCCAAGACTTTTCCAGAATAGCAAAACCCTTGACTGCATTAACGCATAAAGGGAAGAAATTTGAATGGAACGATGAACAAGAGAAAGCGTTTCAGTTATTGAAGAAAAAGCTAACTAAGGCACCTATATTGTCATTGCCTGAAGGGAATGATGATTTTGTGATTTATTGTGACGCATCAAAGCAAGGTCTCGGTTGTGTATTAATGCAACGAACGAAGGTGATTGCTTAAGCGTCTAGACAATTGAAGATTCACGAACAAAATTATACGATGCATGATTTGGAATTAGGCGCGGTTGTTTTTGCATTAAAGACTTGGAGGCACTACTTATATGGGGTCAAAAGTATTATATATACCGACTACAAAAGTCTTCAGCACATATTTAATCAGAAACAACTGAATATGAGGCAGCATAGGTGGATTGAATTGTTGAATGATTACGACTTTGAGATTCGTTACCACCCGGGGAAGGCAAATGTGGTAGTCGATGCCTTGAGCAGGAAGGACAGAGAACCCATTCGAGTAAAATCTATGAATATAATGATTCATAATAACCTTCCTACTCAAATAAAGGAGGCGCAACAAGGAGTTTTAAAAGAGGGAAATTTAAAGGATGAAATACCCAAAGGATCGGAGAAGCATCTTAATATTCGGGAAGACGGAACCCGGTATAGGGCTGAAAGGATTTAGGTACCAAAATTTGGAGATATGAGAGAAATGGTACTTAGAGAAGCTCATAAAACCGGATACTCAATACATCCTGGAACGGGGAAGATGTACAAGGATCTCAAGAAACATTTTTGGTGGCCAGGTATGAAAGCCGATGTTGCTAAATACGTAGGAGAATGTTTGACGTGTTCTAAGGTCAAAGCTGAGCATCAGAAACCATCAGGTCTACTTCAACAACCCGAAATCCCGGAATGGAAATGGGAAAACATTACCATGGATTTCATCACTAAATTGCCAAGGACTGCAAGTGGTTTTGATACTATTTGGGTAATAGTTGATCGTCTCACCAAATCAGCACACTTCCTGCCAATAAGAGAAGATGACAAGATGGAGAAGTTAGCCCGACTGTATTTGAAGGAAGTCGTCTCCAGACATGGAATACCAATCTCTATTATCTCTGATAGGGATGGCAGATTTATTTCAAGATTCTGGCAGACATTACAGCAAGCATTAGGAACTCGTCTAGACATGAGTACTGCCTATCATCCACAAACTGATGGGCAGAGTGAAAGGACGATACAAACGCTTGAAGACATGCTACGAGCATGTGTTATTGATTTCGGAAACAGTTGGGATCGACATCTACCATTAGCAGAATTTTCCTACAACAACAGCTACCATTCAAGCATTGAGATGGCGCCGTTTGAAGCACTTTATGGTAGAAAGTGCAGGTCTCCGATTTGTTGGAGTGAAGTGGGGGATAGACAGATTACGGGTCCGGAGATTATACAAGAAACTACAGAGAAGATCATCCAAATTCAACAACGGTTGAAAACCGCCCAAAGTCGACAAAAGAGCTACGCTGACATTAAAAGAAAAGATATAGAATTTGAAATTGGAGAGATGGTCATGCTTAAAGTTGCACCTTGGAAAGGCGTTGTTCGATTTGGTAAACGAGGGAAATTAAATCCAAGGTATATTGGACCATTCAAGATTATTGATCGTGTCGGACCAGTAGCTTACCGACTTGAGTTACCTCAACAACTCGCGGCTGTACATAACACTTTCCACGTCTCGAATTTGAAGAAATGTTTTGCTAAAGAAGATCTCACTATTCCGTTAGATGAAATCCAAATCAACGAAAAACTTCAATTCATCGAAGAACCTGTCGAAATAATGGATCGTGAGGTTAAAAGACTTAAGCAAAACAAGATACCAATTGTTAAGGTTTGATGGAATGCTCGTAGAGGACCCGAGTTCACCTGGGAGCGTGAAGATCAGATGAAGAAGAAATACCCGCATCTATTTCCAGAAGATTCGTCAACACCTTCAACAGCTTAAAATTTCGGGACGAAATTTATTTAACGGGTAGGTACTGTAGTGACCCGAACTTTTCCATGTTTATATATATTAATTGAGATTGATATTTACATGATTAAATGTTTCCAACATGTTAAGCAATCAAACTTGTTAAGACTTGATTAATTGAAATATGTTTCATATAGACAATTGACCACCCAAGTTGACCGGTGATTCACGAACGTTAAAACTTGTAAAAACTATATGATGACATATATATGGATATATATATAGTTAACATGATACTATGATAAGTAAACATATCATTAAGTATATTAACAATGAACTACATATGTAAAAACAAGACTACTAACTTAATGATTTTTAAACGAGACATATATGTAACGATTATCGTTGTAAAGACATTTAATGTATATATATCATATTAAGAGATATTCATACATGATAATATCATGATAATATAATAATTTAAAATCTCATTTGATATTATAAACATTGGGTTAACAACATTTAACAAGACCGTTAACCTAAAGGTTTAAAAACAACACTTACATGTAACGACTAACGATGACTTAACGACTCAGTTAAAATGTATATACATGTAGTGTTTTAATATGTATTTATACACTTTTGAAAGACTTCAATACACTTATCAAAATACTTCTACTTAACAAAAATGCTTACAATTACATCCTCGTTCAGTTTCATCAACAATTCTACTCGTATGCACCCGTATTCGTACTCGTACAATACACAGCTTTTAGATGTATGTACTATTGGTATATACACTCCAATGATCAGCTCTTAGCAGCCCATGTGAGTCACCTAACACATGTGGGAACCATCATTTGGCAACTAGCATGAAATATCTCATAAAATTACAAAAATATGAGTAATCATTCATGACTTATTTACATGAAAACAAAATTACATATCCTTTATATCTAATCCATACACCAACGACCAAAAACACCTACAAACACTTTCATTCTTCAATTTTCTTCATCTAATTGATCTCTCTCAAGTTCTATCTTCAAGTTCTAAGTGTTCTTCATATATTCTACAAGTTCTAGTTACATAAAATCAAGAATACTTTCAAGTTTGCTAGCTCACTTCCAATCTTGTAAGGTGATCATCCAACCTCAAGAAATTTTTGTTTCTTACAGTAGGTTATCATTCTAATACAAGGTAATAATCATATTCAAACTTTGGTTCAATTTCTATAACTATAACAATCTTATTTCAAGTGATGATCTTACTTGAACTTGTTTTCGTGTCATGATTCTGCTTCAAGAACTTCGAGCCATCCAAGGATCCGTTGAAGCTAGATCCATTTTTCTCTTTTCCAGTAGGTTTATCCAAGGAACTTAAGGTAGTAATGATGTTCATAACATCATTCAATTCATACATATAAAGCTATCTTATTCGAAGGTTTAAACTTGTAATCACTAGAACATAGTTTAGTTAATTCTAAACTTGTTCGCAAACAAAAGTTAATCCTTCTAACTTGACTTTTAAAATCAACTAAACACATGTTCTATATCAATATGATATGCTAACTTAATGATTTAAAACCTGAAAACACGAAAAACACCGTAAAACCGGATTTACGCCGTCGTAGTAACACCGCGGGCTGTTTTGGGTTAGTTAATTAAAAACTATGATAAACTTTGATTTAAAAGTTGTTATTCTGAGAAAATGATTTTTATTATGAACATGAAACTATATCCAAAAATTATGGTTAAACTCAAAGTGGAAATATGTTTTCTAAAATGGTCATCTAGACGTCGTTCTTTCGACTGAAATGACTACCTTTACAAAAACGACTTGTAACTTATTTTCCCGACTATAAACCTACACTTTTCTGTTTAGATTCATAAAATAGAGTTCAATATGAAACCATAGCAATTTGATTCACTCAAAACGGATTTAAAATGAAGAAGTTATGGGTAAAACAAGATTGGATAATTTTTCTCATTTTAGCTACGTGAAAATTGGTAACAAATCTATTCCAACCATAACTTAATCAACTTGTATTGTATATTATGTAATCTTGAGATACCATAGACACGTATACAATGTTTCGACCTATCATGTCGACACATCTATATATATTTCGGAACAACCATAGACACTCTATATGTGAATGTTGGAGTTAGCTATACAGGGTTGAGGTTGATTCCAAAATATATATAGTTTGAGTTGTGATCAATACTGAGATACGTATACACTGGGTCGTGGATTGATTCAAGATAATATTTATCGATTTATTTCTGTACATCTAACTGTTGACAACTAGTTGTAGGTTACTAACGAGGACAGCTGACTTAAGAAACTTAAAACATCAAAATATATTAAAAGTGTTGTAAATATATTTTGAACATACTTTGATATATATGTATATATTGTTATAGGTTCGTGAATCAACCAGTGGCCAAGTCTTACTTCCCGACGAAGTAAAAATCTGTGAAAGTGAGTTATAGTCCCATTTTTAAAATCTAATTTTTTTGGGATGAGAATACATGCAGGTTTTATAAATGATTTACAAAATAGACACAAGTACGTGAAACTACATTCTATGGTTGAATTATCGAAATCGAATATGCCCCTTTTTATTAAGTCTGGTAATCTAAGAATTAGGGAACAGACACCCTAATTGACGCGAATCCTAAAGATAGATCTATTGGGCTTAACAAACCCCATCCAAAGTACCGGATGCTTTAGTACTTCGAAATTTATATCATATCCGAAGGGTGTCCCGGAATGATGGGGATATTCTTAAATATGCATCTTGTTAATGTCGGTTACCAGGTGTTCACCATATGAATGATTTTTATCTCTATGTATGGGATGTGTATTGAAATATGAAATCTTGTGGTCTATTATTATGATTTGATATATATAGGTTAAACCTATAACTCACCAACATTTTTGTTGACGTTTTAAGCATGTTTATTCTCAGGTGATTATTAAGAGCTTCCGCTGTCGCATACTTAAATAAGGACGAGATTTGGAGTCCATGCTTGTATGATATTGTGTAAAAACTGCATTCAAGAAACTTATTTTGTTGTAACATATTTGTATTGTAAACCATTATGTAATAGTCGTGTGCAAACAGGATATTTTAGATTATCATTATTTGATAATCTACGTAAAGCTTTTTAAAACCTTTATCTATGAAATAAAGATTATGGCTTGTTTTAAAAATGAATGCAGTCTTTGAAAAACGTCTCATATAGAGGTCAAAACCTGGCAACGAAATCAATTAATATGGAACGTTTTTAATCAATAAGAACGGGACATTTCAAATTATGGTCAATGGTGTTTCCGCCAAGGAAGCAAAATATTGGGAGGATTACCAATTCTCCGATGAATCGGATTCCGACGAGAATTCCGATGATGTTATAGAAATTACCCCAACTGAATTTAAAAAAGGCAAAAGAAAATAATAAGGAAAAGGGCATAAAAATAGAGAAATCTAATTCCAACCCCGATGAACTTTATATGTATCGTCAACCCCCGAAGTCCTTAAGTTGTAACAATGACCCGGGAACCTCTAAACCACCAGGTTTTTCTAAACCAATGTGGAAAACGACGGCTCGTATTAGGGGAACATCATATATCCCTAGAAACTTGGCAAAACGAACCAAAACCGAAGAAGAAGAAACAAGCGAGTCGGAATAAGATAGTTGTATTCGTGTGGTGTAATATATGTAATATAGTGCGCTTATGCTTTATGATATATGTAAAAATTGCTTGTATTAATAAGTATTTTTTTTATGAATCTAACTCTTGTCTATTTTACAGTATAAAAACACAAAATGGATAGATAACCTAATATTTTAAGAGACCTACCCGGAGACATGATTGATGAAATCTTGTCTAGAGTCGGTCAGAATTCTTCGGCACAACTATTTAAGGCGAGATCAGTTTGTAAGACATTCGAAGAACGTTCCAAGAATGCCTTGGTTTATAAAAGGCTTTCGTTCGAAAGATGGGGGATATCACATTGGGAAATCCATAAGTTACGATGTGTTTACTTTGACGCATATATTGCGGGGAACCCAAATGCTATTTTACGCAATGGGTTAAGAAATTATTTTAACTCAATATATCCGAATATTGGACTTCGTGATTTAGAAAAAGCGGCTAACATGCAACATAAAGAAGCATGTTATGCTTACGGATTAGTAATGTTCGCTTCTCACCAAAGTGAGAACAAGAACATCGGGCTAGAACTATTAAACAAAACGTTCCCACAAGTGACGGAGTCGGTAATTGGGGTAAGAAATGAGGTTTTTAGATTGTTACGGGACTGTTGGACATTACGTAACCCTCGTCCCTTTGACGACGTTACAACACGATGTCTTATCAACGACCATAACGGTTATGTTCCACAAGACCAAGGATGGGAAGTAATCCTAGTAAAACCAGAATGCATGACTTGTTTCTGGACGTATGAATTACGTGTCTTTATTGCCTTTGCTGAATGACTTGTGTACTAGCTAGAATTATCTTCACAACCATCTTGTATCAAATTTATTGTGTGCTATATTTCATGCTATATGTAAAATAAGCGGTATTGTAAGTTTGTAAAATATTGTGTAAAAGTTTGAACGCGAAATATTATTATAATCAGTTTTTCATATAGAATTGTAATAGTTGAATTGTATATTAGCTACTAAGTATGAACTTAACGGGTAGGTACTACCCGAATTTAAACTTATAAAACGCTAATATGAAAAAAAAGCTTTTATAAATGAGTTCATATTATGCTACGAAATACTATTAACTACTCTTAATATTCTGTATGATTAACTTGTTCCATTTGAATATTTTGAAGGAAATGGCACCGACTACTCGACATACCGTGAATATGAATGAAGAGGAATTCCGTACTTTTCTAGCTTCAAACATAGCCGCAGTACAGGCTGCGCTACATACCAACAATAACCTTGGATCTAGCAGTACAGGAAATCGTGTAGGATGCACCTACAAAGAATTCACTGCCTGCAAACCTTTGGAATTTGATGGAACCGAAGGACCGATCGGATTGAAACGGTGGACCGAGAAGGTCGAATCGGTGTTTGCCATAAGTAAGTGTACTGAAGAGGACAAAGTGAAGTACGCTACGCATACCTTCACAGGTTCTGCGTTAACATGGTGGAATACCTATCTAGAGCAAGTGGGACAAGACGATGCGTACGCACTACCGTGGTCAGCATTCAAGCACTTGATGAACGAGAAGTACCGTCCCAGAACCGAGGTCAATAAGCTCAAGACAGAACTTAGAGGGTTACGAACCCAAGGATTTGATATTACCACGTACGAAAGAGGATTCACAGAATTGTGCCTATTGTGTCCGGGAGCATTCGAAGATGAGGAAGAGAAGATCGACGCGTTTGTGAAAGGATTACCGGAAAGAATCCAAGAAGATATAAGTTCACACGAGCCCGCCTCCATACAACAGGCATGTAGAATGGCTCACAAACTAGTGAACCAGATTGAAGAAAGAATTAAAGAACAGACTGATGAAGAGGCCAATGTTAAGCAAGTCAAAAGAAAGTGGGAGGAAAACGGTGATAAGAATCACCAATACAACAACAACAACAGCAATTACAACAATAATCGCAACAATTATCCCAACAATCGCAACATCAATCGCAACTACAACAAACGGCCCAACAACAACAACAACAACAACAACAACAACAGCAACTACAACAATCATCCCAACAACACTAATAACCGCAACAACAACAACAATCAGAAGCAGCTATGCCAAAGGTGTGAAAAGTATCACTCGGGGTTCTGCACCAAATTTTGCAACAAGTGTAAAAGAAATGGTCATAGCGCGGCGAAGTGTGAGGTCTATGGACTAGGGGTTAATAGAACGAAAGGAACAAATGGTGTCGGAACGAGTAATGGCGGAGCAAGTAGTGTCGGAGCAAGTTATGCCAATGTAGCTTGTTATAAATGTGGAAAGGCGGGCCACATTATTAGAAATTGCCCTAACCTATATAAATGACTTCCAAAATCTTTACATGTTTATTATATAACTTATATATAGTAGTTTTATATATTTAAATATATTTATCAGATCTTATTATACTAAATAATACAAGTCATTTATTAATAAATAAAAATTTATATTAAAATTCATATATGATAAAAATATACTTTTATATATCTCAAGTAATAAAATTTATAAAATTCACTTAATATCTTAAAAATATAGTGGTATGTATTATTAATGTAATTACATTACGTGTAGTAAAAATATCTTTGTACGCATATTTATTTGATAAAATAATATTGATAATAATAATAATGATAAAAACAATAAAATGATAGTTTTAATAAAAATATTAATTTTTAGTAATAAAGATAATTTTTAGTAATAACATCAACTGATAATAGTTATAATAATCGTTTTAATAATAATATTAAAATTAATGATAATTCAGTTGACCATATCGTTTAATCCGTTCATCGAAACCACACGATTTCTAAATGAAAAGTTATTAATTTTTTTTCAGCTTTTCAACGACATGCATATCATATAACTTATCTCAGTAACATATGTATCAAATTCGTGATTTATCATAAACTATTTAACGACGAAACTAAGCATACAAACATGCATAATCATATATACTCGAGCACTAGTCAGGGATACACTATTAATATATAAAAGATAAGATATGAATGCTCACGTATCAATATTGTGATTCAATATTGCAGGAAAGTACGTAGACGCAACGAAAATAATAAACGTTAGGTTGACCTCACGAGCAATACCCTCGATCAATACCCATAACCTTCATAGCTATAACCCATAATTTCCTTAGCTCTATCCCATTTGAAAACTTATTTTGAAATCGTCTGAATATAACTCCGTCGTAGTATTTTATGTATACTAATAATATCTTGAAATAATACTAAGTAAATATATATATATATATGTAATTCGATTGAGAGAGTTTAGAGAAATATATTTTCAAGTTTCTATGAAATAATGAAACCTATTAAATTCTATTTATAATAGATTTTTGAATTATTAAAGTATGAATTATTAAAGTGAATTATTAAAGTATGAATTATTAAAGTGAATTATTAAAGTATGAATTATTAAAGTGAATTATTAAAGTGAATTATTAAAGTATGAATTATTAAAGTGAATTATTAAAGTATGAATTATTAAAGTATGAATTATTAAAGTGAATTATTAAAGTATGAATTATTAAAGTGAATTATTAAAGTTAAAGTAAAGTAAAAGTAAAGTAAAGGTAAAGTTAAAGTATAGTAAAAGTATAAAACTATGTACGTATAATACGCGTATAAAAAATATATATAATATTAATTTAATTCGTTATATATATTTAATAAAATAAAATATAAATATCGTTATCTTTATCATACTGGTTAAGTAATGAGTTGTCAAAAAGAATAGATTTCTTAAATCACAATGGACCTCATAAAATAGGCCCGTAATCATATCATAATGTATCTGATCATTCAATCATTTGATATTATCTCTTAATTCTGTCGATAAATATATCGAAACAAATATGTTCATGTAAAGTATCATATATCTAATACTTTGTTAATGTTTTCAGTTAATATTATATATTTATATACATATCTATATACACATAATTGTTCGTGAATCGTCGAACACGGTCAAAGGGTAATTGATTACATGAATGTAGTTCCAAACTTTTTGAGATTCAACATTACAAATTCTGCTTATCGTGTCGGAAACATATAAAGGTTAAGTTTAAATTTGGTCGAAAATTTCCGGGTCATCACAATTGCCGGAATATCATTTCCAAATAACAATATATCATCCACATATAGTACAAGGAACATGATTGTGCTCCCACTAGCTTTCTTGTATACAAAAGCTTCATCACCATTTTTAATGAAGCTAAATTTCTTGGCCTCCTCATTAAAACGATGATTCCACATTCTAGATGCTTGTTTCAATCCGTAGATTGACTTCCTTAACTTGCATACCTTTTTAGGATATTTCGGATCAACAAAACCTTCAGGCTGAACCATATAGACATCTTCCTCAAGATGTCCATTTAGGAAAGCGGTCTTGACATCCATTTGCCATATTTCATAATCATAATGAGCAGCAATGGCAAGTAATATCCTAATAGACTTTAGCATTGCCACAGGAGAAAAAGTTTCATCATAGTCAACCCCTTGAGTTTGAGTGAAACCTTTTGCTACTTGTCTAGCTTTATATGTATCCAAGTTTCCATGTATATCGGTTTTCATTTTGAAAAGCCATTTATAATCAACTAGCCTTGAGCCAGTAGGTTGTGCAAGAAGTTCCCAAACTTGGTTGTCATACATGGATTGCATCTCAGCGTTCATGGCTTCCTGCCATTTATCTTTATCAATCCTTGATAAAGCATCTTGGTAGTTTGTTGGTTCATCCAAATCAACCACATAGCAACCATCCATGAGAAACCCATATCTCTCAGGAGGATTACTAATCCTACCAGATCTACGAACGTCTTGTACACTTTGATCATCCATTTGATCATTCTCAACATTTTCATGTTGAGTGCTAGTGTCAACCAATTGTGTATCATCTATATGATCTTGAACCTCTTCAAGATCTTTCTTCCTTTCACTATTACCTTCCATTAGGAACTTAGTTTCAAGGAATTCATCCTTTCGAGCAACAAATACATTTTGCTCGGTTGCATCATAGAAATAGTATCCCATATCATCCTTGGGATATCCTATGAAGATACACTTCGTGGATCTAGCATTCAACTTATTAGGGACGTAACACTTAAGATAAACTTCACATCCCCATACCTTTAAGTATGATAGAGATGGAGGTTTTCCAAACCACATCTCATGAGGAGTTCGTTCCACTTTCTTGGTTGGGGCCATATTTAAAATATGAACCGCGGAGCATAGAAAATAACCACAAAATGATAGAGGTAACGAGCTTCTAGCCATCATAGATCGAACCATATCCATTAGGGTTCAGTTCCTCCTTTCGGAAACTCCATTAAGTTGGGGTGTTCCAGGAGGAGTGAGTTGCGAGATAATCCCATAACTTTTAAGATGATCTTGGAAATCATCGCTTAGGTATTCACCTCCTCTATCGGTACGAAGTACCTTGATTGTCTTATTGAGTTGATTTTGTACTTCGTTTTGATATTCCTTGAATGCTTCAAAAGTTTCGTCCTTATGTCTTAACAGGTAGACATATCCGAAACGACTGAAGTCATCAATGAAAGTAACGAAGTATTTTTCACCTTTCCTAGTCATGGGCTTAAAGGGTCCACCTACATCCGAATGTATTAATCCCAATAAATCTTTAGCCCTTTCATAGGTCCGTTTGAAAGGTGCTTTAGTCATTTTGCCTTGTAAACAAGATTCACATACATCAAACAAGTCTAGTTAATTTGATTTCAAAAGTCCATTCTTTTGAAGTGTATGCATTTGGTTCTTGTTTATGTGACCAAGGCGACAATGCCATAAGTAGGAATCACTCAAATCCCTTTTGAGTTTCTTGGTGTTTGCATGGAACATTGAGCTATTGAATGATGTGTCATCATGAACCAATTCATAAATACCATTCAAAGGCGAAGCCTTAAAATAGAACACATTATCTATAGAAACATGGATATCATCATCAATAAAATTGAAATTAAAGCCACATTGTCTTAAACGGGAAATAGAAATAATGTTTCGAGATAAATCGGGTGCATACAAAACATTTTTCAAAATAAGCTCCAAACCACTTGGAAGCTTTAAAACAAAGTCTCCTTGAGCTTTCACTTGCACCCTTGCTCCATTACCCATGAAGAGACTTGTTGTTCCCACATCTTGATTACTTCTTTTGAACCCTGCAAAGAATTGCAAATATGAGTTCCACATCATGTGTCTAATACCCATGTATTAGAAGGAGTAATACTAAGCTCAATGTATACCATATATACATTACCTGAGGTTTGCCCTGCATCCCTCTTTTCCTTCAACTCCTTAAGGTAGACCGGGCAGTTGCGTTTCTAGTGACCCATTTCACCGCAACCAAAGCACGGATCTTCCTTGGGGTTAGCTTTTCCGGCAACCTTTTGCTTCTTGTTGTTGTTGGTTGGGGTAACCATCTTCCCTTTTCCCTTGCCTTTGCCTTGGTAGGCGGGTCCTTTCCTCTTAGCCACCTTTGGCTTAGAAGTGTTATTGTTTTTGGACCTGCCTTCATTGATTGTAAACACGGGTGAAGACCTTTTACCCATGCTTGCTTCTGCCGTCTTAAGCATGGCATGTAATTCGTCAATGCTTTTATCCCAACCATTCATGTTGTAATTCATTACAAATGTGTCAAACCTTTTTGACAATGAGTTAAGAATAAGGTCTGTGGCTAATTCATTAGACACGTTGCAATTTAGATGGTTTGCTCGATCAATTAGGCTTTTCATCTTAAGGACATAAGATGAAATGGATTGGGAGTCGTCCATCCGACATGCATGAAGCGCTCGGACTGTTTCAAAGCGCTCGACACGAGCTTGTTGAAGGAACATCTCCTTAAACTGTGTGATCATGTCATATACACTATGATGCTCGAAGTGTTGGGATTTAACAAGTTCATAATACTTAAAACCTTTTAAGAATCATTCAAAGCGGAAGCGTGTAATTACCAATTAAACTTGTTAATCTTTAAACCAATTTAAAGCTAAATCCCAATAGGATCAATTTGTGAAATCATGCTTACAAATTAACAAGAAAGGAAGTGATTTATACCTCCTCAAAACCAAGTTTGAGGGCTGCTCAAAAGTGCAGAAAGTTGATGAAGATGATGGTGAAATTGGCCTCCAAGTTAAAGCTTCAAGTGTGTTAAACTCCAAGCCTTTGATGCTCCAACACCACCCTTGATTGTGACTAGACTCTAGAACCTTAACCACCTTGTTAAAGTAGTTTGAAACCTACTTCTATCTGCTGGAAATTTCGGCCAGCAGCAACAATGAAAGATGATGATGAATGCTAGCTTCTAATGGTGAAACCTCAAGGGATTATACCCCAAGCTTGTTACCAACAACCTAGACTTTGGTTAGGATTTTAAATGCACTTAAATATCACTTGAAAAACAAACTTGATAACCCTTTTTTCTCCTCTAAAATTCACGGCACAGCAGCCCCAATTTTTAGCAGAAATGAATCAGTTTTTTTCTCTATAGAATGTTGTGTTGTGCACTAGTATTAAGTCCCACAATCCTTGGTCTTTTTCCCATGCTTATGTGAACTTGTGCATCTCAAAAGTAGCAATATTCTAGCATGGATTGTTTCCTTGGTTTGACTCTCAAAATCTGCACTTTGAGTGGGTTTATATAAAATTGGGACAATTTTATAAACTTGCAATATATATAAACCTTGTCACAAAATACACCATGCATTTGTCACTTACATATTTTATAAACCAATTTATAAAATACAACACAACATAATTATTTAAACCTATAAATAATTAAATATAAATTATCCAAATAATTTATTTCAAGTGATAATATTTTAGAAAACTGATTTTCTAAAGTTCAAGTGTCGCATATTTATTTAACGAGCCAATCGTCAAGACTAAATACGTTTAAGGTGTCGGTAAGCTTTTTATTGGGTATGACCCGACTTGGATCATAACATATTAGCCACATTAATTTAATATGTCTCTCGGGCATATGAAATACCTTCAATCTCCCACTTGCACGAGAAACATAAGAAATTAATGCAAGTGACGGATACCACCTAACGACCGTCCATCACCCCCAATATGTTATGACTTTGTGCCATTCAATAACATCATCCTTTTCGAGTTCCCATCTCGAATATGATTAGGTGAATCTTTTCATTATATCCTTTCATCCTAGATGTCATGTTAAATCCAAGAGATACAGAGTGATCACTCTCTTTTAGATTTAACTTTATCAGGCCTTAGACATCTGACTCTCAACGAATAAGAGGGACAAATCCCATCTTGACTACATACGTCCTAGATATATACTTTGTATCACACCTGAGCTCTTCCTTATGAACTACCATATTTCAGAATAGTAAAGGAAAGAATCAAGGCAGAATACTAAGTGGATATCCGAACCCAATATGTATCTCAGGTCAGAGGATACAATGATATTCGCCTTTACCCAAGATTACATGTGATCAACCACAAAGGCTCCATTTAGTAAATCTTGAGGGCGGGTCTTCCAATATTTGTATCCCACAAATATCTATGAACCTTGGTAGCAACCTTGCCCCACATTCATCTCATGAATGTATACCAATCCAAGTTCATAATAGTCTAAACCTCACACTTATTCCCACAAATGTGATCGACTATGGAATTTAGAATAATTACTTATTCATGGATAAAATAAGCAAAATAGGAACATAACTCAAAATAAATTAATTCCATAATTATATTAATGAGTTTGAACAATTTCGTTCCGTTACAATACTTAAAACAGATCACAACCAATCACTAGAATATCGAAGCCCTAATGCACTAACATGCCCTTGATGTTTCGCACCATGTAAGAGCTTCGTGAGTGGATCCGCTATATTAAGATCTGTGTGAACTTTGCGAATACATATCTTTCCCTTTTCAACTTCATCCCTTATGTAGTTGAATCTCCGCTCAATGTGACGGGTCTTTTGGTGAGCACGAGGTTCCTTGATTTGAGAAATCGCACCCTCGTTGTCACAAAAGATCTCAAGAGGGTCCTAAATGGAAGGGACTACTCCTAAGTCGTCAATGAATTTCTTCATCTATGCAGCTTCCTGAGCTGCCAATTATGCGGCGATGTACTCTGACTCTGTAGTGAATAAAGCAACAACATCCTGTTTTGAACTCTTCCAAGAGACCGCACCGCCATTTAACGTGAAGACATAACCAGACTGTGACCGAGAATCATCTCGATCAGTTTGGAAACTCGCGTCCAAGTAACCTTTTACAGCGAGTTCCTCCTCACCAGACCCATATATTAGAAACATATCCTTAGTCCTCCTAAGGTATTTCAATATACTTTTGACAGCAATCCAATGACTATTGCCTGGGTTATTTTGGTATCTACTTGTCAGGCTTAGAGCGCATGACACATCCGGTCTTGTGCATATCATTGCATACATGATTGACCCAATGGCAGGCGCAT
This sequence comes from Rutidosis leptorrhynchoides, assembly GCF_046630445.1. NCBI lineage: Eukaryota > Viridiplantae > Streptophyta > Magnoliopsida > Asterales > Asteraceae > Rutidosis > Rutidosis leptorrhynchoides. The sequence goes on along the minus strand of NC_092334.1, from coordinate 138,155,540 downwards.
ATGGGACTTTCTTCATTCTCTCCTGTTCATCTTTCGTGGTGGGGCACTGAGATGAACTGAGAAGTGTTCCCTTTTGAATATGTACCAAACCTTTCTTAGAGTTCTCCATCTTGAACCTTTTCAAGATCTTTTCAATGTATGCACTTTGATTCAAACCTATCAGTTTCTTGGATCTATTCCTGTAGATCCCAATCCCCAAAACGTATTGTGCTTCTCCTAGATCCTTAATGGAGAAGCATTTACTTAGCCAAGTTTTAACGCCTTGCATTGCCGGAATATCATTTCCAAATAATAATATATCATCCACATATAATACAAGGAACATGATAGTGCTCCCACTAGCTTTCTTGTATACACAAGCTTCATCACCATTTTTAATGAAGCCAAATTTCTCGGCTTCCTCATTAAAACGATGATTCCACATTCTAGATGCTTGTTTCAATCCGTAGATTGACTTCTTTAACTTGCATACCATTTTAGGATATTTCGGATCAACAAAACCTTCAGGCTGAACCATATAGACATCTTCCACAAGATATCCATTTAGGAAAGCGGTCTTGACATCCATTTACCATATTTCGTAATCATAATGAGCGGCAATGGCAAATAATATCCTAATAGACTTTAGCATTGCCACAGGCGAAAAGTTTCATCATAGTCAACCCCTTGAGTTTGAGTGAAACCCTTTGCTACAAGTCTAGCTTTATATGTATCCAAGTTTCCATGTATGTCGTTTTTCATTTTGAAAAGCCATTTACAATCAACTAGCCTTGAGCCAGTAGGTTGTGCAAGAAGTTCCCAAACTTGGTTGTCATACATGGATTGCATCTCAGCGTTCATGGCTTCCTGCCATTTATCCTTATCAATCCTTGATAAAGCATCTTAGTAGTTTGTTGGTTCATCCAAATCAACCACATAGCAACCATCCATGAGAAACCCATATCTCTCAGGAGGATTACTAATCCTACCAGATTTGCGAACGTCTTGTGTATTTTGATCATCCATTTGATCACTTTCAACATTTTCATGTTGAGTGCTAGTATCAACCAATTGTGTATCATCTACTTGATCTCGAACCTCCTCAAGATCTATCTTCCTTTCACTATCACCTTCCATTAGGAACTTAGTTTCAAGGAATTCAGCCTTCCGAGCAACAAATACATTCTGTTCGGAAGGATCATAGAAATAATATCCCATATTATCCTTGTGATATCCTATGAAGATACACTTTGTGGATTGAGCATTCAACTTATTAGGGACGTAACGCTTAGGGTAAGCTTCACATCCCCATACCTTTAAGTATGATAGAGATGGAGGCTTTCCAAACCACATCTCATGAGGTGTTTGTTCCACTTTCTTGGTTGGGGCCATATTTAAAATACGAGCCGCGGAGCATAGACAATAACCCCAAAATGATAAAGGTAACGAGCTTCTAGCCATCAAAGATCGAACCATATCCATTAGGGTTCGATTCCACCTTTCGGAAACTCCATTCAGTTGGGGTGTTCCAGGAGGAGTGAGTTGCGAGATAATCCCACAACTTCTAAGATGATCTTGGAAAGCATCGCTTAGGTATTCACCTCCTCTATCGGTACGAAGTACCTTGATTGTCTTATTGAGTTGATTTTGTACTTCATTTTGATATTCTTTAAATGCTTCAAAAGTTTCGTCCTTGTGTCTTAATAAGTAGACATATCCGAAATGACTGAAGTCATCAATGAAAGTAACGAAGTATCTTTCACCATTCCTAGCTATGGGCTTAAAGGGTCCACATACATCCGAATGTATTAATCCCAATAAGTCTTTAGCCCTTTCATAGGTCCCTTTGAAAGGTGCTTTAGTCATTTTTCCTTGTAAACAAGATTCACATACATCAAACGAGTCTAGTTCATTTGATTTCAAAAGTCCATTCTTTCTAAGTGTATGCATTCGATTCTTGTTTATGTGACCAAGGTGACAATGCCATAAGTAGGAATCACTCAAATCCCTTTTGAGTTTCTTGGTGTTCGCATGGTATATTGAGCTATTGTATGATGTGTCATCATGAACCAATTCATAAATACCATTCGAAGGCGAAGCCTTAAAATAGAACACATTATCTAAAGAAACATGGATATCATCATTAATGAAATTAAGATTAAAACCATATTGTTTCAAACGGGATACAGAAATAATGTTTCTTGATAAATCGGGTGCATACAAAACATTTTTCAAAATAAGCTTCAAACCACTTGGTAGCTTCAAAACAAAGTCTCCTTGAGCTTTAACTTGCACCCTTGCTCCATTTCCCATGAAGAGACTTGTTGTCCCCGCTTCTTGATCACTTCTTTTGAACCCCTGCAAAGAATTGCAAATATGAGTTCCACATCCTGTGTCTAATACCCATGTATTAGAAGAAGTAATACTAAGCTCAATGTATACCATATATACATTACCTGAGGTTTGCCCTGCATCCCTATTTTCCTTCAACTCCTTAAGGTAGACCAGGAAATTTCATTTCCAGTGACCCATTTCACCGCAACCGAAGCACGGATCTTCCTTGGGGTTAGCTTTACCGGAAACCTTTTGCTTCTTGTTATTATTGGTTGGGATAACCATCTTCCCCTTTCCCTTGCCCTTGCCTTGGTAGGCAGGTCCTTTCCTCTTAGCTGCCTTCGGCTTAGAAGTGTTATGGTTTTTGGACCCACCTTCATTGATCATAAACATGGGTGAAGCCCTTTTACCCATGCTCGCTTCGGCCGTCTTAAGCATGGCATGTAATTCGCCAATGCTCTTATCCCATCCATTCATGTCGTAATTCATTACAAATGTGTTAAACCTCTTTGACAAGGAATTAAGGATAAGGTCCGTGGCTAATTCATTAGACACGTTGCAGTTTAGAAGGTTCGCTCGATCAATTAGGCTTTTCATCTTAAGGACATAAGATGAAACGGATTGGGAGTCGTCCATCCGACATGCATGAAGCGCTCGGACCGTTTCAAAGCGCTCGACACGAGCTTATTGAAGGAACATCTCCTTCAACTGTGTGATCATGTCATATGCACTATGATGCTCGAAATCCTTTTGGAGTTCGGGAATCATAGTCCCAAGCATGAGGCAAGAAACTTGCAACGAATCGGTGCAATATTTCTCCCAATAAGTCATGCCTTCCGTATCATCCTCGTCCGGTTGATCGGGAATGGGGTCTTCCAACACATACGCCCTGTCCTCTACTTTGAGGACAATTCTTAGATTGCGGAACCAATCCATGAAGTTCGTATGGTTGAGTTTTTCCTTTTCGAGGATTGACCTCAACATTAGGTTGTTAAAGTTTATTGGTGCGTTCAAAATGTTGTTGTTATTGGCGGCCATCTACAAAATTTAACAAAGTTGTTTAAGTATCAATTTTAATTTAACGATCAATACCCTTTAAATCCAATTGATATTTATTAAATTTTAGAATCCAACGGTAAACCAAATTTCGGTTAGGTGACCTTTATCCCGTCATTTGATTTAGCTAGGTAGTCATTGTATGACAATTGCAATCCTTTTGCAACTTCTAAGTTATGGGATCATGCAATCCTTTTGCATGGCATATTTATCCCATCAACGCCTATTTGATCCTCATGCTTCGGTGACCCTAAGTTCATGATTCCCAAATCAAGTCGTCCTACTTGTGTAAACGTGTAAATTTAACATACAAGTGGTTAGGTGACCTTTATCCCACAAGTGTTCGAAATTCACCTTAATCATATTAGTTTGTTCATAACGGTTAGGTGACCTTTATCCCATTATGAGTTCCCTAATATTTTGAAGTGTTGCACAAAAGGATGGCGTTTAACTTGTTCGCCTTATTTAAAAGGGATTTTAAGTTTTCATTATTTCTAGTTTGAGAAAACTTTTATGCCATACACCAACATGCATTTAGTGTATGGTTCATTTGAAATCCATTTTCATGTCTATAAACCATTTTATATATATGATCCTAATCATGTTCTTAATAACCGTTTATTAATGTCCTTTTAGCCATTTTTAATTTAACCAATTAAATTTTCGTTTTGTTTGTTGTTAACTTGTGTGATTAACTTGTAGCATACAAACATACAATCCACAATCATACAATAAACAACCATGCATGCAAAACAAATATGTTCACAATCACGCCATTTTGGTAGACATTTGTTTAGCCGAAAACAAATGCCACCGGATAAGGGGTTATAACACAAAGTAGGAGATTTTAAATCTCCCACTTAATCTTGCATCTAAATGCTTCTTCTTGTGTTCTTCAAGTCTTCATCATCTTCATCTTTTTTACAAAATATATCCTAATACATTTTGTCTAAAAAAGTGAAATTACAACCTAATCTATTTTACATACCAAATATAAAATAAATTACATAACCAAAATAATATTATTACATACCAAATGAATAAATATTAAATCAACCAAATATGCAACCAAACACAAGGTCAAGGCTTAGATTGTGAACATCATCAACATAAGTGATAGGCAATACAGAATCACAAGTGATTGGAAACACAGAATCACAAGTGATCTGCAACACAGAATCACAAGTGATTGACAATACAGAATCACAAATGATTGCCAATACAGAATCACAAGTGATTGGCGGTACAGAATCACAAGTGATTGGAAGTACAGAATCACAAGTGATTGGCAATACAGAATCACAAGTGATTGGCAATACTGAATGCAGAATCACAAGTGATTTTGTCCAAAATGACAAACCACCCAAAACCGAAAATTTTACATTCTACTTCATACATGTTCATAGAATGCAAAATTATAGTGGGTTTAATAACCATCTCAAAGCATATTTCAACAACTTCGGCTCTAGATACCATTGTTGGGATTTAACAAGTTCATAATACTTAAAACCTTTTAAGAATCATTCAAAGCGGAAGCGTGTAATTACCAATTAAACTTGTTAATCTTTAAACCAATTTAAAGCTAAATCCCAATAGGATCAAGTTGTGAAATCATGCTTACAAATTAACAAGAAAGGAAGTGATTTATACCTCCTCAAAACCAAGTTTGAGGGCTGCTCAAAAGTGCAGAAAGTTGATGAAGATGATGGTGAAATTGGCCTCCAAGTTGAAGCTTCAAGTGTGTTAAACTCCAAGCCTTTGATGCTCCAACACCACCCTTGATTGTGACTAGACTCTAGAACCATAACCACCTTGTTAAAGTAGTTTGAAACCCACTTCTATCTGCTGGAAATTTCGGCCAGCAGCAATAATGAAAGATGATGATGAATGCTAGCTTCTAATGGTGAAACCTCAAGGGATTATACCCCAAGATTGTTACCAACAACCTAGCCTTTGGTTAGGATTTTAAATGCACTTAAATATCACTTGCAAAACAAACTTGATAACCCTTTTTTCTCCTCTAAAATTCATGGCACAGCAGCCCCAATTTTTAGCAGAAATGAATCAGTTTTTTTCTCTATAGAATGTTGTGTTGTGCACTAGTATTAAGTCCCACAATCCTTGATCTTTTTCCCATGCTTATGTGAACTTGTGCATCTCAAAAGTAGCAATATTCTAGCATGGATTGTTCCCTTGGTTTGACTCTCAAAATCTGCACTTTGAGTGGGTTTATATAAAATTGGGACAATTTATAAACTTGCAATATATATAAACCTTGTCACAAAATACACCATGCATTTGTTACTTACATATTTTATAAACCAATTTATAAAATACAACACAACATAATTATTTAAACCTATAAATAATTAAATATAAATTATCCAAATAATTTATTTCAAGTGATAATATTTTAGAAAACCGATTTTCTAAAGTTCAAGTGTCGCGTATTTATTTAACGAGCCAATCGTCAAGACTAAATACGTTTAAGGTGTCGGTAAGCTTGTTATTGGGTATGACCCGACTTGGATCATAACATATTAGCCACATTAATTTAATATGTCTCTCGGGCATATGAAATACCTTCACGAAGTCCTTTTGGAGTTCGGGTATCATGGTCCCAAGCATGAGGCAAGAAACTTGCAGCGAATCGGTGCAATATTTCTCCCAATAGGTCATGCCTTCCGTATCATCCTCATCCAGTTGATCGGGAATGGGGTCTTCCAACACATACGCCCTATCCTCTAGTTTGAGGACAATTCTTAGATTGCGAAACCAATCTATGAAGTTCGTATGGTTGAGTTTTTCCTTTTCGAGGATTGACCTCAACGATAGGTTGTTAAAGTTTATTGGTGCGTTTGGAATGTTTTTGTTATTGGAGGCCATCTACAAAATTTAACAAAGTTGTTTAAGTATCAATTTTAATTTAACAATCAATACCCTTTAAATCCAATTGATATTTATTAAATTTTAGAATCCAATGGTAAACCAAATTCGGTTAGGTGACCTTTATCCCGTCGTTTGATTTAGCTAGGTAGTCATTATACGACAATTGCAATCCTTTTGCAACTTCTAAGTTATGGGATCATGCAATCCTTTTGCATGGCATATTTATCCCATCAATGCCTATTTGTTCCTCATGCTCCGGTGACCCTAAGTTCATGATTCCCAAATCAAGTCATCCTACTTGTGTAAATGTGTAAATTTAACATACAAGTGGTTAGGTGACCTTTATCCCACAAGTGTGCGAAATTTACCTTAATCGTATTAGTTTGCTCATAACGGTTAGGTGACCTTTATCCCATTATGAGTTCCCTAATATTTTTAAGTGTCACATACACCAACATGCATTTAGTGTATGATTTATTTGAAAATCCATTTTTCATGTTATGTAATAAAGTCAATTTCATTACATTGATATAAACCATTTTATATGTGTTTTAATAACCAATTATTATAATCCTTTTAGCCATTTTTAATTTAACCATTTAAATTATAGTTTGTCCTTTGCATGTCGTTAATTATGTCTAATTTAACCAATTAAATTGTCATTTTGCTTGTTGTTAATTTTTGATTAACTTGTAGCAACCAAACATACAAACCATAATCAACCAAATAAACAACCATGCATGCAAAAATAATATGTTCACAATCAAGCCAATTTGGTAGTCATTTGTTTAGCCGAAAACAAATGCCACCGGTAAAGGGTTATAACACAAAGTAGGAGATTTCAAATCTCCCACTTAATCTTGCATCTTCCTTGTCTCCATCTTGCATCTTCATTTTTACAAAAAAAATATATCCTAATACATTTTTTTCTAAAAAATGAAAATACAACCTAATCTATTTTACATACCAAATATAAAATAAATTACATAACCAAAATAATAATATTACAAACCAAATTGAATGAATATTACAACCACATGAATGAATTAATATTACATACCAAATGAATAATTAATCAACCAAACATGCATCCATTCAAACACAAGGTCAAGGCTTGATTGTGAACTCAACATGCAACCAAATATGACCAAAGTGGAAGACCCAAAACCCATTTTGGGTCTCCAATAATTCGGCCATAATGAAGATCCCCCCCAAACCCTTTAATTTTTGCATTTTTCTATCATGCATGTACATAAAATGCAAAATATAGTGGGTTTAAAAAATCATCTCGAAGCATATTCCATCAACTTCGGCTCTAGATACCATTGTTGGGATTTAACAAGTTCCATAATGTTTAAAACCATTTATGAATCAAATTAAAGTGGAAGCATGTAAATTACCATTATGAACTTGATAAACATTAACCAATTAAAGTTAAATCCCAAGTAGGATCACGTTGTGAAACATGCTTACAAACTACAAGTAAGAAGAGAGATTATATCTACTCCAAGCTAGGTAATGAATGATGAAGATGATGATGATGAATGGAGTTCCAAAAGTATGAAACCTCAAGTAGTTATACCCCAAGCTTGTACACCAACACCCTAGATTTAGTTAGGATTTAATTACACTTGAATTTAACTTGCAAAAAAAAAAAAAAAATTTAGAACCCCTTCCTTGCTACAAAACCCCACGGCCAAAAGACAGCCCCAAAGCAATTTTGTGCAGTTTTTTTTGAAGTGTTAATTGCATGTGTGTGTACATTCAAGAGTCAAGATGCTTGTAAATGGAAATGGAAAGCATGGGTGAAAGATTCCAAGCCAAGAGCATGTGAACTTTTTAACTCCAAGGCCACTAACTCTTTCAAGTTATATAATAAGTTTTATATAAAAAAAGATTAGATTTTATAAAACTCATTATAATACTTCCATATATATAAATATATATATATATATATATATATATATATATATATATATATATATATATATATATATATATATATATATATATATATATATATATATATATATATATATATATATATATATATATATATATATATATATATATTTGTTATGTACATTTAATTTTATAAAACCAAAACTTTATAAAATGTAACATAACAAAATCAATTATTTAACCCATAAATAATTTAAACTCTTGATATATAAATTATTCCATAATTTATATATACACATCAAGTAATATTTCAGAAAACCATTTTTCTTAAAATTCAAGTGTCGCGTATTTGATCAATGATCCAAATCATTAAGATCACATACGAATAAAGTGTTGGTAAGCTTGTTATTGTGTATGACCTGACTTGGATCATAACATATTAGCCACATTAATTTAATATGTCTCTTGGGCATACGAAATACCTTCATTAACAACATTTTTTATTATGTTTTAACGATTTAAATTTGTTAAGTTAACAGTCCAGCGTTAGTAGTCCACAATTAGTTGTCCACAGTTAGTAGTATATAAATAAATCAATATATATATTCTCGAATCAATCCACGATCCAGTGTATACAAGTCTCAGACTCGATCACAACTCAAAGTATATAAATTATTTTAGAATCAACATCAACCCTGTATAGCTAACTCGAGCATTACCGCATATAGAGTGTCTATGGTTGTTCCAAATAATATATATAGATGACGTCGATATGATATGTCAAAACATTGTATACGTGTCTATGGTTTATCAAGATTACATAATATATGTTAGATTACATATATAATACAATATAAGTCAGTTAAGTTATGGTTAGTATAGATTTGTTATAAATTTTCACGTAGCTAAAATAAGCAAAAATATTTAATTTTGTTTTTCCCATAATTTCTTCGTTATAAATCCGTTTTGAGTGAATCAAGTTTCTATGGTTTCATAATGAACTGAAATTTATGAAACTAAATAGAAAAAGTATAAGTTTATAGTCAGAAATACAAGTTACAAGTCATTTTTGAAAGAGGTAGTCATTTCCGTCGAAAGAACGACATCTTGATGACTATTTTAAAAAAAACATACTTCCACTTTGGGTTTAATCAAGATTTTTGGATATAGTATCATGTTCATATGAAATATCATTTTTTCCAAAAACAAACTTCAAATTCAAAGATTAAGATAGTTTTTATTTTTCCAACCCAAAACAGCCCCCGGTTTTACTACAACGGCGTATGTCCGGTTTTACGGTGTTCTTCGTGTTTTCAGGTTGTAAATCATTAAGTTAGCATATCATACAGATATAGAACATGTTTTTAGTTGATTTTAAAAGTTAAGTTAGAAGGATTAACTTTGTTTACGAACAAGTTTAGAATTAACTAAACTATGTTCTTTGTGATTACAAGTTATAATCTTCGAATAAGATAGTTTTATATATATGAATCGAATGATGTTATGAACACTATTACTACCTCAAGTATAGTAGGTAAACCTACTAGAAATGATGAGAAAATAACTTGAGCTTCAAAGGATCTTTGATGGCTTGGAAGTTCTTGAAGTAGAATCATGACACGAAAACAAGTTCAAGTAAGATTACTACTCGAATTAAGATAGTTATAGTTATAGAAATTGAATCAAAGCTTGAATATGAATATTACCTTGAATCAGAAAGATAACCTACTGTAAATAACAAAGGTTTCTTGATCTTAGATGATTGATTGGAATGGATTAGAAAGCTTGAAAGTAGACTTGCAAACTTGAAAGTGTTCTTGTTGTGTTCTTGAGTAGTTGTTTTATAAGTTGATCTAAGTTAGGATTTTTGAACTAGATTGATGTAGATTTTGATGAGGATGATGAAGAACATTTAGAACATCAAGAGAGAACTTGAGAGAGAGTAGTTTGATGCATGAAAAATGAAAAATGAAAGTATTATGGTTGGTGATCAAAAACATGATTTAGGAGTCAAGATATAGGCTCCATTAGTTTGTATTTTTGTTAGATATTTCATGCTAGTTGCCAAATGATGGTTCCCACATGTTTAGGTGACTCATTAAGGCTGATAAGAGCTGATCATTGAAGTATATATACCAATAGTATATACATCTAGAAGCTGTGTATTGTACGAGTACGAATACAGGTGCATACAAGTAGAATTGTTGATGAAAATGAATGAGAATGCAATTGTAAGCATTTTTGTTAAGTAGAAGTACTTTGATATGTGTCATGAAGTCTTTCAAAAGTGTATCAATACATCTTAATACACTACATGTATATGCATTTTAACTGAGTCATTAAGTCATCGTTAGTCGTTACATGTACATGTTGTTTCAGAACCTTTAAGTTAATGATTTCGTTAAATGTAATTAATCCCATTGTTATCATATTTAATGTGACAACCCGAAAAAGTCCGATCAAATTTAAACTTGATCTTTAAATGATTTAATGTTTCCGACACGATAAGCAAAGTCTTTAATGTTGAGTCTCAAAAAGTTTTGGAATTATATTCATGTAATCAACTACCCTGTGACTGTGCTCGACGATTCACGAACATTTATGTATATATAGATATATATATTAATTGGAAACGTTAACAAAGTATTACGTGTATGATACCGTACATTGAACTTATTAGTTTTCATATCTATTTGATATGTTGAACAATCAAGTTAAAAGATAATGTCAAACGATTGAATTAAAAGATAATTATCAAGTCTTTTAAGGATTATGATATTGTTACGTGTCTCTGTTACGAGGCCCACGTTAATTTGAGAAATCATTTCTTTTAACGGTATTCGGAATAATTGGTAAAGAGATATACATATGAGGACAAAGTGTCAAATAACGAGAATTAGACAAAAGTTAGTAGAAGACTAAAGTTCATAATAATCAACTGATTTAATTTCAACATACGAAAACGTTTTTCGATATAATAGAACTTGATTATTTAAAATGTCGTTGCTAAAGAACGTGAAATGGAATATTGATTATATATATATATATATATATATATATATATATATATATATATATATATATATATATATATATAGACTATAACGTCATCATGTGCCATGTTACATAACTCTTTCATTCTACTTAACCTCTAAACATATCAAGAAATTATTTTCTTGATAGTTCTATCCTTACCGTAATTCCAACAGTTTGCTAATTAATCATGATATTACATTTTCTTTCTGATTAAAAGATTTCCTTAAATTCCTTGAATTACGAAAATCCAACATGACTACGTCAAAAGTTAAGACGAAATTTTTCACTCTTTTGTGATAGCTTCATTCGTACGCTTCACATAATCGAATCGTTTTATCTATATTAATCAATAATGATAAAACTCTAACTCATATTCGTCATGAAAACATTTTTATTGTTAGCCATGATGACCTCACTCAAATTTCGGGACGAAATTTCTTTAACGGGTAGGTAATGTAGCGACCCGGAAAATTTCGACTAATTTTAAATCAAACTCTCGATACGATTTAATATCTTTGACACGATAAGCAAAGTCTGTTAGGTTGAGTCTCAAAGATTTTGAACTATTTTTATGAATGCAATTACCCTTCGAATGTTCTCGATGATTTACGAACAACTAAATGCAATTATATATATAATAATAATAATAATAATAATAATAATAATAATAATAATAATAATAATAATAATAATAATTTGAAATATTAATTAAAATAATATATGAGTTAATTGTTGGAAATAAATATGTAAAATAATATGCGATATAATGAAAACTATTATTACAAATATATATATGTATATAAATACTACTTGTAAATATATAAAATAATATTAAATCTATTTGTTTAAAAATATATAATATATATTTATGTGATAAAACTTGTTATTTAAAACTGATTATATTTAGAGAGAGAGTAAATGGAAAATGAATGATTTCGAGCTTAATTAGTAAACATCAGTAACACTCGGTTGATGTTTTATTAGTTTTAATATAGATATTGTACATGATCATGAAGGATTGAAATAAAAGTTGGACTGTAAATTGATTACGAAGATTTTAGATTTGTCAAAAAATATTTTTACCTTTTTAAGATTAAATATTAGTACTCCATACATATAAATTGGAACATAAAATAAATAATTATCGAACCTTTTTGATCAGGTTTTAAACAGTTAATGAGTGAAATAATTAAATATATTTAATCTAAATATTTGGGATTTTTAGAAACACTTTTATACGTTAACTATTTAGCAATGGACACGCTCCGTGAAAACTGTCGGTAGGATACCAACAATTTAACTCACGAGAATTAAGTTGTTATACTGTTTTACTATTCTGCTTTTGATTTTTCTTCCTCAATTATCTTACCATCTCTCTTATATATATTTACATACATATACAAGATAGAGGGAACCCGAGTATCATTCCCATTTCAACCATGTTTCTGTTTAAAGTCTAGATCAACACCCACCTACACCCAAGAACACTATCAAAGCCACCCTCTCTTCCTCGAGCTCCATCAACAACATAATGAACTTGAAACTTAAACAATTTTGTTCTTGCTATTTCTCGATGACCACAACCTCAAACACCACACACACCATCGAGCTACTACTGCCATTTCGGTTCTGTCTCAGCTCAATATATAAATACATATAGTACGGTTTATTGTTACTCTTTGACAACCACCGTCGCCCTCATCGTAAACCACCTTATTCGAAACCCATCACCTCCTTCATTACTAGTCTGCTACAATTATTTTTTTCTGTTTCAGTCCGAATAAACCTCACAACTATCACTACAAACACCTTCCTGTCGCTGCTATATAGCAGCGTTTGTTTTTGTTACATCACGCTAAACCCACCCCAATTATGCTTTATATTTTTGCTGTTATTGAACTGTTTCTGTTGAGGTTTGATGTCGACCTATTTAACCATAAACCTCCACTCCATTACCTTCGGCCTATGATCACCACCACGAACAACCACCATGAACCACCACCATCACGTTTTATATTTTTATTTGCTTTCCTTCCTTCTTCTGTTTGAACCAAACACCATCCTCCATCTCCTACAACCATCGATCACCCAAACTATCTGCGTGGTTTTATTTTTTTTCTGTTTCGTTCTTCGTTTTATCAAGCACCATTAAACCATCTCGAACCCACTTATTATTCACTACTACTATTTGCGTTCTACTTCTAGTTTTCTATTTCAGCTATTCAAACAAAACCCATTTAATCACCATTTTCTTATTGCTACTTTGCCTTATTGCCACTACTACAGCCCCCTTTGATGTCGACTGCAGTTGCTACTCACTTTCTGTTTCGATTTTAAACGATGAATGATGATGGTGACTGTGAGACGAAGTATGATGATGATGACTTGGTGAAGAAGAAGATGAATAGGTTTGATGATTATGCTAATACCATGACCGTGAGATAATTGATGAATAAGGTGATTATGCTAATACGATGATAATAGAATGATAATGATGATGATTGATAATGGATGCCACGATGGAAGGGAAAAAGATAAAGAAGGCTGTGTAAAATAATTCCCATACAGTCGATTGATTTTTTTTTCTTTTTGGGATCCTAAACTGAGTCGATTAAAAGAACAAGTTGTGGGCTGCCGTTTTCTTGTTGGGCTGAGAACTGCCTTAAATATTTGGGCCTTGAATCAAATTGTTAGGCTTGGAAACTATTTATGATTAATGAGTGAAGAAACAATTAGCGGTTATATATATATATATATATATATATATATATATATATATATATATATATATATATATATATATATATATATATAGATTAGGATAGGTGTAAAAACAAAAAAACATGTAATAGATAGATGGTATAGGGGTGATGATGGTTAGCAAGAGGTCGCGGGTTCTAGCCCGGGCTGAGGCAGTTTACTTTATTTTTGGAAGCTTTTCCTATTAAGGTAGTATTACTATCTTTATTATTGTTATTATTATTATTATTATTATTATTATTATTATTATTATTATTATTATTATTATTATTATTATTATTATTATTATTATTATTAATATTATTATTATTATTATTATTATTATTATTAATTATTATTATTGTTAAGCTAATTAATATCATTATACTATTATTATCATCATTATTATTATGAATAAGTATTATTAGTATTAACATTATTATTATCATTATTAATAAAATTATTATTTTTACGATTATTATAGTTATCCTTATTATTTTTGTTACCATTAATATTATTACAAAGATTATCATTTAGATTATTATTATTATTATCACTATTTTAGTATTATAAATATTATTTTAATAAAAAAATGACATTTATATACTTTACATCTATATTAATATTAGATATTATTTTGTTTAATAAAATTTTATTATAATTAAGTTACAAATAATATATAAATATGAGTTCTAATACGTTATTTAATATTTTCAAGCTTTAATATATAATATATATAATAAATGACATATATTATATCCTAATTAAAATACTTTAGTAAGAATCTGTTATATAACTACTAAGCATCTAAAATACATAAAATAGATATAATTAATTTATTTATTAATATAACATACAAATTCTTAATATAAGAAGTATATTAATATTAATATATAAAACTTGTTTAATTATTATTATATGTGTTAATATATATATATATATATATATATATATATATATATATATATATATATATATATATATGTATATATATATATATATGTATATATATATATATATATTTGTATATATATATATATTTGTATATATATATATATATATATATATATATATATATATATATATATATATATATATATATATATATATATATATGATATAGGTTCGTGAATCCGAGGCCAACCCTGCATTGTTCAGTTTTGTCGTATGAATATTTTTACTACAAAATATTGTAGAGTAAGTTTCATTTGCCTTTTTACCCTTTATATTTTTGGGCTGAGAATACATGCGCAACTTTTATAAATGTTTGATGAAATAGACACAAGTAATTGAAACTACATTCTATGGTTTAATGATCGAAACCGAATATGCCCCTTTTTGCTTGGTAACCTAAGAATTAGTAAACCGATCTACTAATTGACGCGAATCCTAAAGATAGATCTATTGGGCCTAATGAACCCCATCCATGGTTGCGGATGCTTTAGTACTTCGATGTTGTTTTATATCATGTCCGAAGGATTTTTCGAAATGATAGGGGATATTCTTATATGCATCTTGTTAATGTCGGTTACCAGGTGTTTACCATATGAATGATTTTTGTCACTATGCATGAGACGTATATTTATGAGAACTGGAAATGAAATTCTTGTGGTCTATTAAAATGATGAAAATGATTGTTTATGATAAACTAATGAACTCACCAACCTTTTGGTTGACACTTTAAAGCATGTTTATTCTCAGATATTAAAGAAATCTTCCGCTGTGCATTTGCTCATTTTAAAGATATTACTTGGAGTCATTCATGGCATATTTCAAAAGACATTACCGACATCAATAGTACCACCGACAACAACACCAACAGTACCATTACCGACATCAATAGTACCACCTGAACTCCGAAGACAGTGTAACCAGAATGGATCAACCAATCAGCCGTCACCTATTCTGGATGAATTGGGGATGGGTTCGTAGCCTGCTTAGTCATTGGAGACAAGAAGAAGGTGATCCCTTCCATCCACCACATTTCCCTCTTTGCGACGAACCTGAAGCACTTACCAGCGAACCTGTTCGAGACACCATTTTCTCTCTCATTTCCAGAGTATATCGTCACGATAATATACTATCTCAAATTCTGAATCTTATTCATCCGCTCGTCCGAACCAACAATCATCCCGGTGTAATAGAAGAAGTCAACGAGCTTCGCGCTCGGGTAGTGGATTTGGAGAATATGGTGCAAAGGTTACAAGCACCAGCAGCATCACCGGCATCAATAGTACCACCGACAACAACACCAACAGTACCATTACCACCACCAACAACAACCGCATCGTAAACCTCAACTTCACAATCTGTTCCACGAGCATCAACGTTATACGCACCGTAGTTACCAAGAAATACCAGCAACAATAACCGATGACGTATTAACTCATTTCCCCTGAAAAATTATATGTATATTTAATATATATGAATTTTGAAATCAAAATAAATCTTTTCGTACTAAGCTATTACGTGTGAATCTTAACTGGTAGGTACTACTTGGTTAGTTCATATTACTAATATGCAATGATATACATCCTTCATTAATGACATAACCACCGTTAACTACAGTCTCTGTTTCAAATTCAATGAATTCCTTTTCATAATAAACTAAGTGTATTATTCAATTACACGTTTGATTTTACACTTTCATTTTCGATGTACTCGAAACTTTCTAGAAAACATCATTCGTACCTTGCGAAGTTAGCAAGAGTTCCATGAACACCAACATGATTCACTGAGGAAATATCAATAAAATTGAATAATGAAGTATTGATTACATTAGTGAAATACTCAGCGAAGATTATGAAATCTTTAATGTTTTAAGGATTATTCATTTCTAATCCAGCTGAAAAACAAATGAGCTTAATATGATATTAACTCATTAAATCCGTATTACATCCAAAGAAAATATACATATATATTTTCATAAAGACTGTAGTAAAATTCTTCTGTACAAAATATTACTTGTGAAATTTTTAACAGGTAGGTAATACCCGGGAAATATATAAGTTCACAATTAATATGTTACACTGTACATTCTTCAATTTTGATTCAAGAATCATTAACTATACTCACTACATTCACAACGATATACATTCTTCCATAAGAATCATAACAACCATTTTCATACAAATTCGATTATACATTCTGATTTTTGACAGATCAGAATCCGAATCAAGATTTAACAGAAGATATCACTATTAAATTTTCACATCTTACAAAACCATACTTTGAATTCAAAACTGTGTAAGATCCTTTAGCGTTGTTATTACCGAAAATAATCTTGCAATCCCTTTTCAAAGTATCCAGTTTTACCGCACTTCCAACCAGTCAACTTCGACTTTTCAGATTACCCTTATTGTAACCTTGACATATACGTTCTTGTTACCAGGGAACCTTTTATGTTCAACCACATTAGCAGTAAATTTACCAACAACTTCATTGATCCTTGACCTTCCGAAAAATCACTATACTTATTCATTGAAACCCTATCATTTACTCATCCACATCTTGTAACAATAATTGCCATACCAACTACCGGGAATTAGCAATCAGTATTTAGAATTTCGCAACAATTCTACACCAACAGTTATATATATATACATATAACGTCTATCTCATAGACTTACATACTTCGAATGTGAAGTTTCTGAAAAACACCCCAAACTGCAGAACTAATTCTCCGAATTTTGAAAAAATGCTGATGAAGCAACAAAAATTGTAAACGAATTTAACATTTGAAAGTTTGATGAAAAGAGTAGTGTGTTGGAAAAGCACAGAAAAAGAGAAAGTTTGGTACTCAAAAACGGATTGAGCAAATCATGAAGGAGGCTGTGGATAAATCACAAAGACTAATCCTACCTTCAAATAATACAAATGATTCAGTATCTGCTGAAGTCATTAACGAATACCTTGCTCTTGACTCTAAACCTTTATAAACAAATCTTCTTCATCCTCCTTCAATATTAGAAATTCTAAGATATCATCATATCTTTCATTATAAATATCTTCGATATTTCTGAAGATATCTTCATAACTATTATTATTCGAAATTAATTATCTCTACGCGCTATCTGTGTTACATCATAAAAGAAACTATGTTAGTTTCTAAATTCTACAAATTTCGAAAAATGGATGTTTTTGAAGTAGTCTTGGGAATTGAAGCATGAGTTAGTATAATGTAATGACACTTGATCAATGTGATTATATTACAGTAAGTCATGCAGAGTTTCTAAATGGAATGTGATGATTCACAGATCATAACGTCATCATGTGCCATGTTACACGAATCTTGTATTCTATTTAACCTCTAAAAATATCAAGAAAATATTTTCTTGATGATTCGGTCTTTTTCGGATGTTCTGGTAATTTGACAAATCAAGATCGTGCTATTACAATTTCCTTCTTAGAACATTAACTATGTTCATTCCGAAATTCATATCTGCGAATTCTGGACCATTACATACGGTGCTTAATGGATAGAAGAAAAAACAGAGCATGAAGCTTCGAAATAGAAATGGAGGTATAAATCGCAGCAAAAAGGAGAGAGCATTAACTGTGGATGTCGATGATGATAGAAAGATAGAAACAGGGACTCTGAAAAAAATAAGGAAAGATATAAAGCCCGACGACAAAACATAAATTACAAACTGTGTATATCAATAAGTATTGCAACGTAAAGACACGGGAGAACTAAAAACACTATAAAGCCAAGAGTATAGTAAAAGTGAATAGATTCCTCCGGAGGCAGATGAAAAAGAAGAATGATAGATATGAAAGTTAGGAGTATATCAAGAATCAGAACTGGATGAAGCATATTGACGAATACTTTAAAGTATGAGTTGAGGGAGGAAGAATAGAAGGTGAGCTATGGAAATAAAGAAACGAAGGGAGTGGATTTATAGCGAAAAATCTGACAGAGCAATCATGACAGGTTATCGCATTTAATCAAAGAAGATCCTAATTTCCTTAATTACCGAAGAATCAAATCTTATTACGAAGATTTTCTCTAAATCCCTTGAACTCCGGAAATCAATCCTATCTACGTCAAAAGATATGATGAATCTACATTTATTCATTTCACTCTTTTGTGATAACTTCACTCGTACTCTTCACAAAATCGAATTGTTTTATCTATATTACTCAATGATAATAAAACTCTAATTTTCTGCTCGTATGCGTCATGAAAACATACTTATTGTCAGCCATGACCCTTCTAATCAAATTTCGGGACGAAATTTCTTTAACAGGTAGGTACTGTGATGACTCGGAAATTTCCGACCAAATTTAAACTTAATCCTTAAATGATTTAATATTTCCAACACGATAAGCAAAGTCTGTAAAACTGAATCTCAGTATTTATAAACTACTTTCATATGTTCAAATACCCTTCGTTTGTTCTCGATGATTCGCGAACAATTATATGTAAATAGATATATATATATATATATATATATATATATATATATATATATATATATACTATAACTTGAAAGCGTAACAAAGTATTAAGTATATGATTTTGTGCATCAACCTTATTGGTTTAAATATCTATTTGAATATTTATAATAAGTTGGAATATTAATTGTATGAATAACTTGCGACTTGTATTTAAAACGCGTTTTTAAATATTGGGAATATATATAAACTTGGTTATAAAACGTTTGATAATACTATTATATTAGTAAATAACAAGACGATGAATTATTGAAGTAAATGACCAAAACACTTGAATGTATAAGTTATATTTCGAGTGATATAGTTTATGGATAATTTAAGTCTATATTTTGGCAAAGGTACAAGTCACGAACCAAAAAGTACAAGTTTTCTCAGCGTACGAAGGGACGTTCAAAAAATCGGAACCGGGACATAATTCAAGTGATGACGTACAATTCATCGGAACAAAAATTACAATTTAACTATGCACGAGAATTTAATATAATATATAAATAATTATATAAATTATATATATTATATATAATAAAATATTATGTTGACAAACAAAGTGACAAATAACATTTTGAGCTAGACAGGGACCTCATGCGATCGCATGAGTTCCCCATACACTTCTCATGCGATCGCATGAGCTGAGATTACAGGCCAACTACTATAAAATGCGATATGTTTTGCTCTGAATTCATTTGTATCCTTTCATCTCAATCTCTCTAAGATATATTATTATTATTATTATTATTATTATTATTATTATTATTATTATTATTATTATTATTATTATTATTATTATTATTATTATTATTATTATTATTATTATTATTATTAAGATTAATATTATTATTAATCTTATAGTCCGGGGTATTATTAGTAGTATTATACATAAAAATACAACGACGAGGTCATGAGTGTGTCACTTTCGAAATGGGTTTTTCAAGCGGGATAGAGCTAAGGAAAATTTTGGGTTATAGCAAAGGAGATTATGAGTATTGCTTGGGGGTTTTGATCGTGAGTCAAAGGTCAACCTAGTGATTATCATCTCTGTTACGTCTACCTACTTTCCTGCAATATTGAATCACAATATTGATACGTGAGCATTCATATCTTATCTTTTATATATAAATAGTGTATACATGTCTTGTTCTCGAGTATATATGATTATGCATGCTTGTATGCTTAATTTTGCCGTTAGATAGTTTATGATGAATCACGAATTTGATACATATGCTACTGATATTAAGTATATGATATGCATGTTATTGGAAAGCTGGCGAAAAATCAATAACTTTTCCTTTAGAAATCTTGTGTTTTCGAAGAACGCATTAAAAGTTATGGTCAACTGAATTATGATTAACATTAATTGAAATTGCTTTTGAATCTACAATTGATATTTAAACAACTTGTTTATAAGATTGATAAATTGGATTTTCAAATATTACAAATCGAGTAAATGAATTTCTATATAAGGCACGTCTCATCTTGTTGAACAATTGTTAAAGTTGATTGTCTTATCATGTTTTAAAGCTTTATAAACACTATAATCTGATTTTACAAGTATTGGAAAACTATGTGAAATAGTAAAATATGTTCGTTTGCCATGATAATTCAAATATAACATAGCTCCTGAAATAAATAATATTTTGAGTTTGATAAACTATAAATTCTTTCAATTATCATGACTTATATTATGTTAATAAACAAGTATAGATTTAAAGATCATATTGGGTCAGGTTGACTTTTGAGATGACTTTTGTTAACTTTTGCATGTCGGTCTCGAGCATTAGGATTGTGATACACTATGACCCGACCTAGCTTGTTAGACATTTATTGATCAACATATGTTCTCTAGGTTGAGATCTACGATTACTTTGCATTTCAAGTTTCAGTCACAACCGAGAGGAGGATCCAACCACACGTTATCTACGAAAAGAAGAACTTATGCATATAGTCATGCACCTGGAAAACTCTTGAAATCTAAGTAGAAGTTTAAAACGAATCTATGCTCCCTTGGCATTGTTATAATCGAAAATAACTTTGCAATCTCTTTTCAAATTAGCCAATTTTGTCACACCTCCAGCAAATCAACTTTGACTTTTTCATTAGGATTAACCTCATTGTAACCTTGATATATACGTTTGCCCTTTTCGTCGTCGTTACCGGGGAACCATTTATGTACTACCACATTAGCAGGAAACTTACCAAAAATTTTGTTGATCTTTGAATTTTCGAAAAATCATTATATTCATTGAAACCCTATCATGTGCCTATCTGCATCTTGTAACGATAATTGTCATACCAAAAAGCTTCAATCATTATTTCGTAGCATTTCTACATCAACAATTATACATATACATATAACGTCTATCTCCTGGACTTATGTATTCCAATTCTGAAATTTCGAATAAGCACTCCAATTTACGAATCAGTTCTCGAAACTTTGAAAAATGCTGATGAAGCAGCAAAAACTGTAAACGACCTTAACAGCCAAAAGTTTAATGATAAAGAATAATGTGTTGGAAAAGCACAGAAAAAGAGAAGGTTTGGAACTGGAAAACGGATTGAGCAAACCATGAAGGAGGCTGTAGACAAATCACAAAGACTAAACCTTCCTTCAAAGAATCCAAATGATTCAGTGTCTGCTTAAGCCTTTAGTGAATACCTTGCTCCTTACTCTAAACCTTTACGGATAAAACTTCTTCATCATCCTTCGATATTAGAAATTCTAAGATATCATCCTATCTTTCATTATAAATATCCTCGATATTTCTGAAGATATTTTCATAACTATTCTTATCTGAAATCATTTATCTGTGTTATATCATAAAGGAAACTGTTTTAGTTTCTAAATTCTGAAAAATTCGAATTTAAAATAAGAATGTTTTCGAAGTAGTGTTGGGAATTGAAGCATGAGTTAGTATAATATAATGACACTTGATCAACATGATTATATTACAGTAAGTCATGCTGAGTTTCTAATGGAACGTGATAAAGGTTCACAGATCATACCCTCATCATGAACCATGTTACGTAAGTCTTTCATTATATTTAACCTCTAAACATATCAAGAAAATATTTTTCTTGATGATTCGGTCTTTTTTGGATATTCTGGTAATTTGAAAAATCAAATTGTGCTATTACCTTTCCTTTCTGTTTTGTATATTATGATCATTCGAAACTCCATACCTACGAATTCTGGACCATTATTCGCTTGACTTGAAGTCAGGAAGAAGAAGAAAACAAAAGCATGAAGCTCCGAAATAGAAATGGGAGTATAAATCGCAGCAAATATGAGAGAGTATTAACTGTGGATGTCAATAATTATAGAAAGACAGAAACAGAGACTCCGAAATATAAGGGAAGATATCAAACCCAACAACAACTCGGAAATTACAAACCGTGTATATAGATGCATATAGCAATATAAAGACAGGGGATGACTAAAAACACTATAAAACCAAGAGTATAGTAGAAGTAAATAGATTCTTCCAGCGGGAGATGAAAAAGTAGAATGATAGATATGAAAGTTAGGAGTATATCAAGAAGCAGAACTAGATGGAGCATATTGATGAATGCTTTAAAATATGAATTGAGGGAAAAAGAATAGAAGGTATGAGCTGTGGAAAATAAAGAAATGAAGAGGGTGGATTTATAGTGAAATATCCGACAGAGCAATCAAAACAGATTATCGCATTTAACCAAAGAAGATCCTATATCCTTAACTACCGAAGAATCAAATCTTATTATGAAGATATTCCTCTAAATCCCTTGAAATCCGGAAATCCATCGTAACTACGTCCAAAGTTAAATCTCTATCTAATCCTTTTGTGACAGCTTCACTCGTACGCTTCACATAATCGAATTGTTTTATCTATATTAGTCAATAATGATGAAACTCTATTTATTAACTCGTATTCGTCATGAAAACATTTTTATTGTCAGCCATGACCATCCTAATCAAATTTCGTGATGAAATACCTTTAATGGGTAGGTACTGTGATAACCCGGAAATTTTCGACCAAATTTAAACTTAATCTTTATATGATTTCGACAAGATAAGCAAAGTCTGTAATATTAATTCTCAAAATTTTTGAACTAATGTTATATATTCAGTTAACCTTTGACTATTGACCGACGATTCACGAATATATATATATATATATATATATATATATATATATATACATACATACATACACAATATGTTGAAATATTAATTATTAGAATTAATTATAAATAACTTGCAACGTGAATTTAAAAACGTGTTTATGTGTATATATATATATATATATATATATATATATATATATATATATATAAATATATATATATATATATAAAATTTCAAGTTATTTAATAAATGATAGTAACATTCGTTTATTGATTCGATTAATATTTAGATAAGTTAACTAAAATGTTTAAGGTAAACAAGTAAAACACAAATTTGCTACTGTGTTTTTGAAAACCACTATTTGCTACAGTAAAAATCATTTTGCTACAGTAAAACACTATTTCAAAATGAAAATATATATATATTTTTTACGAAGTGATAAAATATAATATTAACTTGGTCATAAAACGTTTTGATTTAAAACAATATTATTAAATATACTTTGATAAATAACGAGAAAATGATTTAAAAAAGCAAATGACCAAAATGCTCGAAAGTTCAAGATGCACTTTAAGTAATATAGTTTATTGATAATTTAAGACTATATTTTGACAGAGGTACGAATCACGAAACGTAAAGTACAAGTTTTCTTAGCGTACGAAAGGACGTTCGAAAAACCGAAACCGGGACATAAGTCAAGCGTCAACGTACAAGTTATCAGAACTAAAATTACAAGTCAACTATGCATATGAATATAATATAATATATATATAATTAATATAAATTATATTATAAATATATATATATATATATATATATATATATATATATATATATATATATATATATATATATATATATATATATATATATATATATATATATATATATATATATGTCAACAAGCAAAAAAATAAGCGAATGTGAGCTGTGACAAGGGGCCATGCGATCGCATGGGTTCCCCTCACATATGCCATGCGATCGCATGAGGCAAAGTTTCGGGAAAGGCCTATAAAAGTCGAGCTCGTTCACTGAATTGCACACACACACACACATATATCATTCATATATCACTTCCTCCGTATATTATTTTATTTAAAATTATAAATATTATTATTATTATTAAGATTAATATTATTATTAATCTTATTATTATTATTATTATTATTATTATTATTATCATTATTATTATTATTATTATTATTATTATTATTATTATTATTATTATTATTATTATTATTATTATTATTATTAGTATTAGTATTAGTATTAGTATTAGTATTAGTATTAGTATTATTATAATTATTATACATAAAATACTACGACGAAGTTCTGCTCGCATGTTTTCAAAATGAGTTTTCGAGCGGGATAGAGCTAAGGAAATTATGGGTTATAGCTATGGAGTTTATGGGTATGGATCGGGGGTATAGCTCGTGAGTCAAACTAGTGTTTATCATCTCCGTTGCGTCTACGTACTTTCCTACAATATTAAATCACAATATTGATACGTGATCATTCATATCTTATCTTTTATATGTTAATAGTGTATCCATGTCTAGTGCTCGAGTATATATGTTTATACACGCTTGTATGCTTTAATTTTGTCGTTAGATAGTTTATGATGAATCACGAATTTGATACATATGTAATTGATATAAGGTATATGATATGCATGTCGTTGGAAAGCTGTCGAAAAATTAATAACTTTTCATTTAGAAATCGTGTGTTTTCGAGGAACGGATTCAAAGTTATGGTCAACTGAATTATGATTAACATTAATTGAAATTGCTTTTGAATCTGCAATTGATATTTAAACAACTTGTTTATAAGATTAATAATTTGGATTTTCAAATATTAGTAATCGAGTAAATGAATTTCTATATAAGGCACGTCTCGTCTTGTTGAACAATTGTCAAAGTTGACTGTCTTATCATGTTTTAAAGCTTTATAAACACTATAATATGATTTTACAAGTATTGGAAAACTATGTGAAATAATAAAATATTTTCGATTGCCATGATAATTTAAATATAATATAGCTCCTGAAATAAATAATATTTTGAGTTTGATAAACTATAAATTCGTTCAATTATCAAGACTTATATTATGTTAATAAACATGTATAGATTTAAAGATCATATTGGGTCAGGTTGACTTTTGAGATGACTTTTGTTAACTTTTGCATGTCGGTCTCGAGCATTAGGATTGTGATACCCTATGACCCAACCTAGCTTGTTAGACATTTATTGACCAACATATATTCTCTAGGTTAAGATATACGATTACTTTGCATTCCAAGTTTCAGTCACATTTCGGTGAATGAATTTATGTGCTGCTAAGGTGAGTTTCATTTTCTCCCTTTTTAATTACCTTTGCAATCTATATTTTTGGGCTGAGAATACATGCACTTTATTTTAAACGCAATGGATACAAGTACATACTAAATTCTACACCGAGTTTGAACCGAAAATCCCTTAGCTTTGGTAACTAGTAACTGCCGGTTATAAGAACTAGTGGGCGCGAGTAGTTATATATGGATCCATTGGGCTTGACATCCCCGTCTATTCCAGGTATAGAAACCCTAGCCTGAACTATAAAACAGACGTATGCTATTTGAGTTTAGTACACGTTGGATTGCGTGTATTGTACATGTTAGTTGCATGTATGTTAAAACAGGGGTACTTATTATAACATTAAAGCTTAGTTACCAGGGTTCTCAATTTCGTAGAATATTTTGATAAACGTTTCGGATGAAACAACTGAAATCTTGTGATCCACCTTTATATACAGATTATGCGCAACATTAAAACTATGAACTCACCAATATTTGTGTTGACACTTTTAAGCATGTTTATTCTCAGGTTCCTAGAAGTCTTCTGCTGTTTGCTTAAACGTTATACAAGCTATGTGCATGGAGTCATACATGCTTTATTTGAGAAAACTTTGCATTCACAAAATCATCACCATGTATCTTATTTTACTGTATTGTCAACGGATGTATTGTTAAAAACTATTATATACAGTGATTGTCTATATGTAGAAGTCATTAGATGTCGAAAACCTTGGATTTATATATTCATTTATGGTGTGCCTTTTTGAAAGAATGCAATGTTTACAAATCGTATCATATAGAGGTCAAAACCTTACTATGAAATCAATGAATGATGTATTCATCCAACTGGATTTGGACGGGTCATTACAGTTGGCATCAGAGCTTGAGGTTATAGGGAACCAGAATTTGCATTAGTGTGTTTAACTGGTAATTGTTAGGATGCATTAGTGAGTCTGGACTATGACCGTATCTGTTTTTACCGAGTTTTGCTAATCATTTCTTGTCAGAAATTACTTGCTTATCATTCTTAAGTCTAGACACATTTTCCTGCATTTATTGCATAGATAGTGTACAGACTAATTCATATCTTAGCATATCTGCTACTGTAAACTTTTCCTGACATCTTCCGAAAATTTCTCCGTAATTTATGAGATTTTGGTATTATATATACATATGTAAATTATGTGTTGAAGAATACAAATCTAAGTCCTATAATCTATTTCATATCAAAAATCAATTCCCTTATTATACAAGATGGATCCCGCATTTAGTCCGAATTCCTCAGATTCCGACAGCTATTCCGATATGGAATTCGACCTGAGCTCCAAAAACTGCGTAACCGGAATGGATAAACCAATTAGCCATCACCTATTCTGGATGAAGTGGGGATGAGTTCGTAATCTACTTAATCATTGGAGACAAGAAGAAGGTGATCCCTTTCATCTACCACATTCCCCTCTTGGCGAAGAACCAGAAGCACTTACCGGCGAACCTGTTCGTAATACCATTTTCTCTCTCATTTCCAGAGTATCTCATCACGATTATATACTATCTCAAATTCTAGATCTTATTCATCCGCTCGTCTAAATCGCCGATCATCCCTGTGTAATAGAAGAAGTCAATGAGCTTCCCGCTCGATTAGTGGCGTTGGAGAATATGGTGCAAAGATTACAAGCACCAGCAGCAGCGCCAGTACCACCAACAATATCTACATCGTAAGCCTCAATACCACAAGTACCAGCAGCATCACCGACATCAACAGTACCACCATCATCAACACCAACAGTACCATTACCACCACTAACAACAACGTCCGCATCACATGCCTCAACATCACAATCTGTACCTCGAGCATCAACGTCATATGCCCTGTAGATACCAAGGAATACCAACAACAACAAACGATGAAGTGTTAATTCATAACTTCATTGAAGAAATATTCTACGGCGATTATGTAATATCTAAATTTTTAGAGATTATATATTCTAGTAATAATCGAAAACCAGATGAGATTAATATTATGTTAACTCAGTAAATCCATGATTACATCTAAAGAAAATATATATGTAAGTATATTTTCATAAAGATTGTAATTAAAAATTCTTTTGTACAAACTGTTAATGGTGAGAATATTTTAACGGGTAGGTAATACCCGAGAGATATATAAATTCACAATTAATATGTTACATTCTTCAATTCTGATTCAACAAATCATCAACTATACTCACTACTTTCACAACGAGATATATCCTTTCATAGAAATCAAAACAACCGATAATGCTAAAAACGAACATATATTTCATAGCATTATCCCTCAAGAAAGACAAGCTTTTAGTTGCAATTGTTCTATTTACAAGTGATATTCGTTTAAATAATAAAAGGTGCAGACAAAAGACAGATTCGACGAATTGAAGACGCAAACGACCAAAAAGCTCAAAAGTACAAAGTACAATCAAAGTGGTTCAAATTATTGATGAGAAACATCTCAAAATTACAAGAGTACGAGTCGCAAAACGCAAAGTACAAGATATTAAATTGTACGCAAGGACGTTCGAAAATCCAGAACCGGGACCAGAGTCAACTCTTAACGCGCGACGCAACAGAGCAAAAATTACAAGTCAACTATGCACATAAATATAATATAATATATAAATAATTCTTAAAATTATTTATATATTATATATATTTAATAAAACCGTCGGCAAACAAGAAAACAAATCCATGTGAGCTGGAAAAGCAGGCCATGCGAAAATCGTCGGCAAACAAGAAAACAAATCCATGTGAGCTGGAAAAGCAGGCCATGCGATCGCATGGCCTGGAAGTGAAATTTCCATGGGATCGCATGGCCCCAATATGCTGGCCACATCTATAAATTTCGCAGTTTTGGTCGAACAAAAACACATCTTTTTCTTTCTTCATTCTCTCAACATGTGTGTATATATATATATATATATATATATATATATATATATATATATATATATATATATTATAATTTTAATTTTAATAATAAGGGTATGTTAGCGAATGTTGTAAGGGTGTAAGTCGAAATTCTGTCCGTGTAACGCTACGCTATTTTTAATCATTGTAAGTTATGTTCAACCTTTTTAAATTAATGTCTCGTAGCTAAGTTATTATTATGCTTATTTAAGCCGAAGTAATCGTGATGTTGGGCTAAATATTAAAGACAGGGTAATTGGGCTTTGTACCATAATTGAGGTTTGGATAAAAGAACGACACTTGTGGAAATTAGACTTTGGGCTATTAATGGGCTTTATATTTGTTTAATTAAATGATAGTTTGTTAATTTAATATAAAGATTTACAATTGGACATACCTATAAATAACCATATACACTCGATCGGACACGATGGGCGGGATATTTATAAGTACTAATAATCGTTCATTTAACCGGACACGGGAATGGATTAATAGTTAATGGACTTATTAAAACAGGGGTGAATTACATACAAGGAAAATTGGTGTAATTATAGTTTAAGTCCCCAATTAGTTGGAATATTTGACTTCGGATATAAGGATAATTTTACGAGGACACTCGCACTTTATATTTATGACTGATGGACTGTTATGGACAAAAACCAGACGGACATATTAAATAATCCAGGACAAAGAACAATTAACCCATGGTAATAAACTAAAATCAACACGTCAAACATCATGATTACGGAAGTTTAAATAAGCATAATTCCTTTATTTCATATTTAATTGCACTTTTAATTATCGCAATTTTATTTATTGTCATTTTATTTATCGCACTTTTATTTATCGCAATTTCATTATCGTTATTTACTTTACGCTTTAAATTAAGTCTTTTATATTTTTAATATTTTAAATTAGGTTTTAACTGCGACTAAAGTTTTAAAATCGACAAACCGGTCATTAAACGTTAAAAACCCCCTTTTATAATAATAATACTACTTATATATATATTTATATTTTTAAAAATATAGTTTTTAAAAATATAGCGTTAAACTTGGCTAACATCCCTGTGGAACGAACCGGACTTACTAAAAACTACACTACTGTATGATTAGGTACACTGCTTATAAGTGTTGTAGCAAAGTTTAGGTATATCCACTCTATAAATAAATAAATAACTTGTGTAAAATTGTATCTTATTTAATAGTATTTTGTAGTAAAAATATAACTATTTTGTACCCCTTCGCTTTAACATCAAGTATTTTTGGCACCGCTGCCAGGGACCTGCTTAAACGCCGGAAGCGAAATGATATATATATATATATATATATATATATATATATATATATATATATATATATATATATATATACATATATATATATATATATATATATACATATATATATATATATAAAGATTCTTAGTTTACTTTTGTAAAAATACGCTTTTGTAAAAATACGTTTTAATTATTAAAAATACAAAAATATAAAAAGAAAAACAAAATATACATATTTTTTTTAGAGTTTGTTAAATATATATATAAAATTATAAAGTTTCTTTATTTTTATTTTAGTTTTTAAAATATAAGTTTTTATTTATTTATATAAATATTTTATAAAAACATAAAATTAATAACAAAAGTAAAAAGTAAAAAAACAGAAAAAAATTTTATTAATTAATCGGGCTACACTATAGCAGCCCAAATTCTGGCCCGAAACCCTAGCCCATGCGATCGTATGGAATTATAACTTCGAAGCCATGCGATCGCATGGCTTGATTTGACAGGCCTGGTTCCTTAACTGGTACAATTAGGGTTAGTTAATAATAATTATTATTATTAATTAAAACCTAATTAGGTTTTTATTTATTTATTATTTAGTTTTAGTTTTATTATTATTTTGTATTATTTAGTTTTAATCTAGTTTTAATTAATATATAAAATTAATAGTTCTATAAAATAAATAATATAAAAATAATATTTTTATAAAAATTGTTTTTTTACAACTTTAAGTTTATTTTTATATTTTGTATCTTTTTATTTGTTTTAGCGTAATATTTGTATTTTTCGTTCGTATTTAGTTTTAAGTCATAGTTTTTGCCATAGTTATTTTTATTTCTAGATTTTTAGGCTTTGTCGTAAAATCCCTTAAGTGCTTTTTCTTTAGACTAAGATTTATGTGCTTTAGAATTTTGCGACGCCGTTTTATAAATTTTAGTACTTTTTAAGTTATTGCCGTTTTGGATTTAGAATTTCTCTAAGCTTTAATATTTTTAGACGCAACTTTTAATTTTTAGTTTTTAGATTTAAGTTTCGACGCGCTACGTTCTTTTTAATATTTTTCGACGCTTATTTTTTGACCTTTTGTTTTTCGACATTTTTCGACGCGTTCTTTTTCTTTCTTATTTCACGACGCTCTAGTTTTTAGGATATAGAATTTTCTATTTCTTTTCTAAAATTTCTTTAAACTTCAACGAAAAATTATTTTAAGCGGTTAAATTGATAGACATCCAAAATTTTCTGGTTCGTAGTAATAGTTGGATTTGTTAGTGGCGAGTTGTGGGCTTCCGATTTAAAGGGTCCTGGCTACCTGCTGCATCTATTGGCTATTCGAAACGTGGGCAAAATCAGAAAAGTCTATTAATTTGATAACTTATATAATTTTTATATTTTATAACTAATAGGATATTCAGTGAATGCAACGAGCAAAATGTTCACCACCTTTTATACGTTCACCACCAGTAACCAGATCAAGACATCTAGCCAATATTGTCGCCGTTGATTTTTCTTTAGAATCATCATCAGGTTGACCAAGTACTCCAATTCAAATTTCAGATAATCCATTTTTTGAACCCGACCTCACAATTGAGAATCCGAAGGATATTCAGGGAAAATTCAGAGATCCTGAACCATTAATCTTTCCTCCGGAACCACCAATCATTCAAACAGAGATTGTTGAGGAATAAACCATTAAATCAGAATTCTCTAGTGATTCAGATTCAACAAATTCAATCATGGAAAATCTAGAACCTCTAAGTATGAAAGACCGAATGAGAGCTAAACGCACTGGCCAAGGTCACGCAATTACTCAACCAGACATTAATGCATCAGATTATGAAATCAAAGGACAAATCCTACATATGGTAACTAATCAATGCCAATTTAGTGGTGCGCCGAAGGAAGATCCAAATGAACATCTTCGAACCTTTAATAGGAACTGTACTCTATTTAAAATAAGAGAAGTGGAGGATGAACAGATATATCTCATGTTATTTCCCTGGACTTTAAAGGGAGAAGCCAAAGATTGGTTACAATCGTTACCTGAAGGGGCGATTGATACATGGGATGTTTTAGTTGAAAAATTTCTTAAACAATTCTTTCCGGCATCTAAAGCTGTAAGACTTCAAGGAGAAATTGTTACGTTCACACAAAAGCCAAACGAAACTCTATATGAAGCATGGAAAAGATTTGGAAAGTTATTGAGAGGATGTCCGCAACATGGTTTAGACACTTGTCAAATAGTACAAATATTCTACCAAGGATGCGACATCACTACACGAAAAGACATCGATATAGCAGCTGGTGGTTCCATTATGAAGAAAACCGCAACTGACGCTTACAAAATTATTGATAACACTGCTTCCCACTCACATGAGTGGCACCAAGAAAAAG
This sequence comes from Rutidosis leptorrhynchoides, assembly GCF_046630445.1. Lineage (NCBI taxonomy): Eukaryota > Viridiplantae > Streptophyta > Magnoliopsida > Asterales > Asteraceae > Rutidosis > Rutidosis leptorrhynchoides. Next base: position 138,123,101 of record NC_092334.1, on the reverse strand, counting down.
ATATCGTTAGATCATCTAAAGCAGCTAGAGCCGATTCTAGCCATGACTTTGATTCCATTTCCTCAAAGATAGATGCTGTCGAGAGACGAATGGAAAAGATGACTAAAGATATTCACTCAATACGAATTAGTTGTGAGCAGTGTGGATGACCACATTTGACAAAAGATTGTCTTAGTATTGAACAAACAATGGAACAAAGAGAGAATGTTTCATACATAAACCAAAGGCCTGGAAATAATTATCAGAATAATTATCAACCGCCAAGACCGATCTACAATCAAAATCAGAATTATAACTGAAATGTTCCATACAACAACCAACAAGGTCCTAGCAATCAACAAGTATCCAATAATACTTCCAATCAGCAAAGACCTATTTTTCAAAACAAACCACCACAAACCGATGATAAAAAGCCAAATTTAGAAGACATGATGTCGAATCTAGTTGAATCTCAAACACATTTTTTCACATCTTAGAAACAAACCAATGAACAAAATGCTCAAGCATCTAGAAATCAACAAGCTTCTATTCAAAAACTGGAACAAGAAGTAAGCAACCAAGCAAGGTTGATAGGTGAAAGAAAACCGGGAAGTCTACCTAGCGATACAAATGCTGACCCCCGAAATGAAACAGCTAAAGCCATTACCACAAGAAGTGGTATTACACTTAAACTATCTGAAATACCTGTAATTTCTGATGACTCTATTCCTACTCCACAAGAACCACAACCTGAGCAAGATAAGGAAACAGAACCGTTAGTTGAAAAGGTTAATGAAGATAAGACAGTTAAAGCTAAACCTTATGTTAAACCATACCAACCACCACTTCCTTACCCTAGTAAAATGAGAAAAGAGAGACTTGAAGCCCAGCAATCCAAATTCTTGGATATGTTTAAACAAATAAATGTAAATCTTCCTTTCATTGATGTAATTTCAGGAATGCCAAGATATACTAAATTCTTGAAAGATCTAATTACAAATAGAAAGAAAATGGAAGAACTCTCTGCTGTTACTATGAATGCTAATTGTTCTGCAGTACTGTTGAATAAGATACCAGAAAAACTATCAGATCCAGGAAGTTTCACAATTCCATGTTTTCTGGGTAGTCTTAGTTCAATAGAAGCATTGGCAGACTTAGGTGCTAGTATAAATTTAATGCCGTATTCACTATACGCTAAACTAGACCTTGGAGAATTGAAAGCAACACGAATAAGCATACAACTAGCCGATCGATCAGTAAAATATCCTAGAGGGATAATGGAGAACATGCTAGTTAAAGTTGGTACTTTAGTATATCCAGTAGCTTTTGTTATTCTGGACATGGAAGAAGATTCTCGAGTTCCTCTAATATTAGGAAGACCATTCTTAAACATGGCTAAAGCAATAATAGACGTGTTCGGTAAGAAATTGACCCTAAGTATAGAGGATGAAAGTGTTACCTTTTCTGTGGATAGAGCCATGCAACAACCGCAATCTGCAGATGATACATGTTATTATATTCAAACTATAGATTCACATGCAGAATTGTTAGAAGAATTTCCGAAATTACAAGGAACAGGAGAATGTTCGTTAGGAGAAGGAACTGAACAAATTGATGAAACTGAAATGTTAGCTACACTTATGGCTAATGGATATGAACCAACAACAGAAGAAATTCAAAAGCTAAAAGAAGAAGACAGATATCGATACAAATCATCGATAGAAGAACCACCAACATTAGAGTTAAAGTCACTTCCAAACCATTTGGAATATGCTTATTTACATGGTGAATCTAAATTACCTGTAATAATATCATCTTCTCTTACTGAAAATGAAAAATCTCAACTCATTTCTGTGCTAAAAGCTCATAAATCAGCTATTGCATGGAAGATTCATGATATTAAAGGAATAAGTCCTTCGTATTGCACACATAAGTCCTTATGGAAGAAGGTCATAAAACGTATGTGCAACGCCAACGAAGACTAAATCCAAATATGCAAGATGTTGTTAAGAAAGAAATTATTAAACTGCTAGATGCAGGTTTAATTTATCCAATTTCTGATAGTCCATGGGTAAGCCCAGTTCAATGCGTACCTAAGAAGGGTGGCATGACTGTCATCACAAATGAAAAAAATGAGCTTATTCCTACTAGGACTGTAACATGATGGCATGTTTGTATTGATTATAGAAAATTAAATGACACCACCAGAAAAGATCACTTTCCCTTACCTTTCATTGATCAAATGTTGGAAAGATTAGCCGGGAATAGTTACTATTGTTTTCTTGATGGTTTTTCCGGATATTTTCAAATTCCAATAGCACCCGAGGACCAAGAGAAAACCACGTTCACGTGCCCTTATGGTACTTTTGCTTATAAATGCATGCCATTTGGACTTTGCAACGCCCCTGCAACCTTTCAAAGGTGCATGATGGCGATTTTTCACGACATGATAGAAGAATGCATGGAAGTTTTCATGGATGACTTTTTAGTTTTCGGTGATACATTTGAATCATGTCTAGTTAATCTTGAACGAATGCTTATTAGATGCGAACAATCAAATCTAGTACTTAATTGGGAGAAATGCGATTTCATGGTTAAAGAAGGCATCGTTCTTGGTCATAAAATTTCAAAGGAAGGAATTGAAGTGGATTGAGCTAAAGTAGATTTAATTGCTAAACTTCCACATCCCACCAATGTTAGAGAAGTTAGGAGTTTTCTAGGGCATGCCGGTTTTTACCGACGTTTCATAAAAGATTTTTCTAAAATTGCCACTCCTATGAATAAACTCCTAGAAAAGGATGCTCCATTCATCTTTTCAGATGAATGCATCAAATCTTTTAATATTCTTAAAGAAAAACTCACTAATGCGCCGATTATGATAACTCCAAATTGGAATCTACTGTTTGAACTTATGTGCGATGCAAGTGATTTTGCAATGGGAGCCGTTTTAGGACAAATGATTGAAAAACGATTTCAACCTATTTATTATGCTAGTAAGACATTACAAGGAGCACAAACGAATTACACAACTACTGAAAAAGAACTCCTTGCTATTGTCTTTGCTTTTGACAAATTTCGTTCATATCTCGTTCTAGCTAAAACGGTGGTCTATACCGACCATTCTGCTCTTAGATACCTATTTTCCAAACAAGATGCTAAACCAAGATTAATCCGTTGGATCTTACTCTTACAAGAGTTTGATATTGAGATCAGAGAGAAAAAGGGAGCAGAAAATCTCGCAGCTGATCATCTTTCTCGTCTTGAAAATCCTGAATTAGAAGTTCTAAATGAATCGGCCATACAAGACAACTTTCCTGATGAATATCGATTAAAGATAGATTATAATGAAATTTCATGGTTTGCAGACTATGCAAACTACTTAGTATGTGGATTCCTTGAAAAAGGATTGTCGTACCAAAAACGAAAGAAATTCTTTAGTGATATAAAACACTATTTCTGGGAAGATCCACATTTGTTTAAAAGTTGTCCCAATGGAATAATACGCCGATGTGTATTCGGAGATGAAGCTAGTCAAATCTTAAACCATTGTCACACAGGACCAACAGGAGAGCATTATGGGCCTCAGCTCACAGCAAGAAAAGTTTACGATGCTGGATTCTATTGGCCTACAATTTTCAAAGACGCACACCTTCTTTGCAAATCCTGTGATGCTTGTCAATGGACCGGAAAAATAAGTCAACGTGATGAAATGCCACAAAATGTCATTCAAGTATGTGAAGTATTTGACATTTGGGGTATTTACTTTATGGGTCCATTTACAAAATCTCATAATAATCTCTACATTCTCGTTGCCATTGATTATATATCTAAATGGGCGGAAGCACAAGCTCTTCCAACTAACGATGCACGAGTTGTAGTCAACTTCTTAAAACGTCTTTTTACAAGGTTTGGAACACCGAAAGCTTTAATAAGTGATCGGGGTACTCATTTTTGTAATAATCAACTTGAGAAAGTTCTCAAAAGATATGGAGTAACTCATAAAATCTCAACCGCTTATCATCCACAAATAAGTGGACAAGTTGAAAATACCAATCGAGCATTAAAACGTATTTTAGAAAAAACCGTAGGATCAAATCCGAAGGAATGGTCCATGAAATTGGAGGATGCACTCTGGGCTTTTAGAACAGCCTACAAAACTCCAATTGGAACCACACCTTTCAAACTCGTTTACGGAAAAGCATGTCACCTTCCAGTAGAAATTGAGCACAAAGTATTTTGGGCTTTGAAGACATGTAATCTTGATTTACATGAAGCTGGACGTCTACGGTTAAGCCAACTAAAAGAATTAGAAGAATTAAGACATGAAGCATATGAAAATTCGTTAATCTATAAAGAAAGAACGAAGAAATGGCATGATAAAAGAATCAGAAGTTCAAAAGAATTTAAAGAAGGAGACAGAGTTCTTCTTTTCAATTCACGATTCAAGCTATTTCCTGGAAAATTGAAATCAAGATGGTCTGGACCATTCATAGTCAAAAGAGTTTTCCCGTACGGAACAATAGAATTAATAAATTCAAATGAAGTTGAATTTAAAGTTAATGGTCACAGAGTTAAACATTACATAGATAATCCATTGGAAGTTGAAGATGAAGTTAATTACAATTTCGACACCACAGCTAACTAAGTGTGGGAAGTTTCGAATCTTTTTAGGGTAATATATATTTTTGTTAGAGTTAGATATTCTGTTTTCGTGTAGTTTCTGAGAATGGAATCCGAATGGTCTTTCCCTAGCAGACCCTAAAGAACTAGTCTTCTCCCCCCATTCTGAATTTTTATTTTTTTTAGGTTTTACGAGATGAAGAATTCCTTTGATATGAACCATGGTCTAATGCTACACGCTATGATTACTAAACGTAATAATGACACACTTCCGAGTGAACTGGTATCATTCATAAGAGCCAAAATGGACGGAGTAAGAAAAGAACTCAGAAGAGATCATCATAAGATACATTTTGGTAAAGGAAAATCAAAATCCGCAACAAAAAGAAGAGCACGACACCTTGAAAGATGTTACAAATGTAAAAAATGGTCACATGAAGGTAAATGTTCAAATAATCAAATATATTCAAATACCGAATTTGTTACTCTATGTAGAGAAGGACCGTTTATATGTTTAGAAGAAAAGATATTGAAGATTTGAGGTTATGCTTACGTAGCTATGGAGAACCAAATCACACGACTCTCCTATGAGTCGGCTAAAGCAGGTCTCTGAGAATTCTTTCTCACAGGTAAGTATGTACAGTTTTTTTTTTTTTTTTTTTTTTTTTTTTTTTGCTTTTAACCTTTTGATAATAAACGCTGAATCATTCGCTATAAAGTATTAAATTGGTAATCAATAAAATTAGGTATGCGTAACCGAAATTATTGATATCCTACAAAAATTTATTACATCACTGCGAAATTTACAGTTTATTCTTAACGTATAAATATCTTTAATCAATCAACCCAAAATATTTCAGAAATTCGTCAGGAGTAAAACTAGGTTATGGAACCGAAATTACTTTACCGAAAAGAGGGACGTATATTTTTGATAATACGTTGATTGATTAAAGTGGGATAAAAGACCAAAAAGATTTTTAATTTTAATTTTTACCTTGTTTTAAAAATTAATATATAAATACTTAGTTAATATTGTAAATCTTTTTAAAATCAATATATTTAAGTTTGTAAATATTTGAAAAAATTAATATTTTTAATATAAGTTTTTATGTATAAAAACAAAAATATAATATAAATTTGGTGTGAATTTTTAATTTTAATTATATGAATTTTTAATTTTATGCATTTTAAATTTAAGTTTGGTGTTAATAAAAAAAAATTTACTTTATTTCACTAAATTAAAAATATGATTTTTAAAATTCGTCGTGAGTTGAAAACTAGGTCGTTGAACCGAAATTGCTTTACCCGAGGGAGGGACGAGAACTTTTATTATCATTATTTTTAATCTTATTGAATTAAAGAATGCCAAAAACATTAAAAAAAACCCAAAAATCTTTACTTTTAAAACCGCGCTTAAAACGTGACAAATTTTTAAAATTTTGTCGAGGGACGGACTAGGACAACGATCCGAAACGCCCTCATCCTAAAAAGAAACAAAATTTTAATTTTTAATTAATTATATGTTTTATTAGTAATGGTTTTAAAAAAAATAAAAAATAAAAAAAATATGCCAGACCCCATGCGATCGCATGGAGCTTCCTCTTAAACCTCATGCGGTCGCATGAGGCCAAATTCCTGGTCAGGTACAAAACTTCTAACGAGCTGCTCTCTATCTCCATTAAACATACACACACACATACGAAAACCTCTCAAAATTTCACCAATTTTTCACCAAATGCAACCAAATTTCTTGCTATAATCCGCTCTAATCATGAATTTGATAAGAAGTTTAACAAGAAGGGTAACAATTACACTCCTAAACCTCTTTAAATTTGATTTTTATTGTTCTTGAGCTATATTTTACCTAATTTGATTTTGTTAATTTCTAGTGTAATTAGAGTTAAATTGTTAGTATATTATGCATGTATAACCTAGATTGATGCTATTTAACATGATTTGAAGCCAAAAACTTCAAAAATTTTAGGAATCTAGGGTTTGTGTTCTTGAACAATTTGGGGCTTTTTTATATAAACAGGTTATGGCCGATTTTTGTCATGAATTATTGCTAAATTAAGTAGTGTAACATGTTTAGGTAGCTAAATGATCCAAACTTTGATCCTAAACATGATTTTTGAGAATTAAAGTGGACTTTTTAGGTATAAAATTCATGAACTTGATTAAATTGATGTAAATGCTATTTGAAACTTGTTTAATTACTAGTAATGGTTATTTTAACATGTTATTTGAGTTGAATACTTATGAACTTTGTAAACATTTTCATATATGCTTATTTGAAAAAGTGTAGAATTGTTAAAATTGTGAAAATGTGTATAAGTTTAATTTTGATTAAACATGTTATTGTAATTGTTTCAAGTTGTTATTTTGCTAACACTAATGCATATTTGGATGCACAAAATTTGTGTTTAATGTGTTTTGCAGAGATTTACTAATACTGATGGTGCATCATCATCATCTAGACAACCTGCTCCAGAACCTGAACCAGAAATGCAATATGAACCTGAACAGGAGCAACAACAGGAACAACAACAACAACCTGATCAACACGTACCTTATTATGATCCGCAACAAGAATATATTGATGCCTACGTAGTATTTTCGATGCATCCGATAGTACAACACCCAATAATTCATGAAGAACAGTTGCATCCCAATTTGAGATTTGTTCGAAGTTGGAGAGATTACCCGACATATCAAAGTAACAAATTCAAATTGGTAACTAAAAATGTAGAACTGCCAAGGGTAATTGATTGGGAGCCTTTGGAAAGGGTCCAACTTGCTAACTCAGTTAGACATCATTTGATCCAAAGGTATGGCAGCTCTTCTTTTCCTGATTGGGAACATTTATTCACCATTCGTAGGCCTGTATATAAGGAATGGTGCGTTGAGCTTATGAGTACTATTTCACTTAATGCGGATGTAGTTAGGTTAGATGATAGAAGTTTTCTTAGATTTATACTTGGCCGTAGGATGTACAGGATGTCCATGCTGGACATGGCCAGGGCTTTACAGATATATACGCCCGCTGAATTACTATTACCCGATTGTACAAATTTGATTTATCATGGTGAAAGTGTAGATAGGAATTTTGATGTTAACGTCGTCTGGAGGCGTATGCCAGATTATAATGCTTTTGGGCGGGTAGGAACACACAACTACTTACATATTCACAGAGCTAAGCTTCGTATAATTCATAGATTTCTGGCTAACTCGATTACACAGAGAGGTCACAACAAGGAAAAAATGACCTTACATGATTTATTTTACCTTAAGTGTATTCGAGACCCAAGAGGCTTTGTTAATATCCCCTACTATGTTGGTTTTTATTTGTCTAAGATAGTGGAAGGAATACAGGAAGGGGGAATAATAGGAGGAGGTATTTTTGTTACTCTCATTGGAGAGTATTTGGGTATAGATAGGGATCAAGGGGGTCCACTTATGGTATGTAGGGAACAGGATGATACCTTAGGATTAAAGGTCTATCAGGGTGCTAAGGTATTGAAGAGCAGACGCAATCAGGCAGGACCATATGTTGGTCGTCATCCACAGGTAGAGAGAGGTTCAGATGAGGAAATGGAGGAAGCGGATGACATTAGGGATGTCATTAGGGAGGCTATGACTGACGTCTACCAGCGTATAGATGAGGTAGAAATGACAAACCAGGATAGACATAATCGATATGAGCAGTGGCAAGCCCGGAATGAGTACGAGCATTCTAGGCAACGACAGCATGATAGATGGGACTATCATCAGCGTCAGATCATGAGTCGGCTATCACCTCAGGATCACTACGTACCGACCCGACCCGCTTACTATCCTCCACACCAGCCCGAGATGACACCACCATTTACTCTCTACGACCCTAACCAGGCCTACCAGTACACCTATCACCAACCATGGAACCTGACCGACGACATGAACTGGAACCCCTATCCAGATTGATATAGTTCCCGTTGGTGATTTCTATGATTTTTATTTTTTTATTATTTCTATTTATTTATATTTAAACCTATGATATTGTGATACTTTTATTGTAATGTTTAATATTTTTACTAATATTTCATATTTGATTTGAAAGTGGGATGTTAAGTCCCATTTTAAATTACCATGCATGTTATTATTTGTATGTATGTATATTGTCAATTGTACACAACAGGGTAAAACAACGCATTTTCAAAGACTGGCATTAAGTTCAGCAAAAGCTACTAATTTTGATGACAAAACGAAAAATAAATGTAATGTAACAACAAGACAGAATGAACAAATGATGTGCACCATTTATCATTCAGCAAACAAACGTCAATACGTTTGGAAACTTTGGTAAAATTTAATCATTTTTCTACGCTAATCACCCTCAATAATTTAAATTGTTACTGATTTCTTGCAAATGAGGGCATTACAAGATCTTAAGTGTGGGAAGGGGTTAAATTCTTTCGGTTTTTTAAAAATTTTAACTTATACACTTGGTTACCATTAAAAATACTAGTAACGCAGTAGTTGTATTAGAATCTAGTGCTCTCTGATAATAAAGAACATCCCTAGTCTTATATACTGACTACCCAATTCTAGTAAAATTTTCAAAATTTTCAATTAAATGAATTCAAAATCATGTTTATACATATTTATGAACGATAAAACTAGGTGTTAACACCGAAATTATTGTTACCTCGGAAAGGACATAAATTGAGAAACAACCCAAAATGTTAGAATTCATTTAAAATGGAATAGAGGACAATAAAAAGGCAAAGAAAGGAAAATAAAAGCCAAGTGTGGGAAAATTTTACCAAGTTATTTAAAACATATATCACATATTTTTGTACAAATAACTGAAGATACATTTGTTTTGGACAAAATTTTATCAAGTTTTACCCAATTTCTTATAATATATTTGAAAGAAAGATGGATCTACACGATGAATCAATTCCATCATTAAAAGGAAGTAAAGTCTTTCGAAAAAGAAACGCGCTTCTTGATTTAGGTCAGGAAGTTATCGTCCAGACCAGTTGTAGAGTCTACGAAAAACCTTGAAAAGTTTTCTCCAAAATCAGCTGGAAATCCACGGACCTCAGAATCAAACAGGGTTGCCAAGTGGTCAGACTTATTCTAACCATTCAAATTAGCTTGATAAGACTAATGAATCAGATCCTCAGAAAGGATATTCTCCTTAAAAGATCAAAAATCAGCTTTTAAGCCTGATATTACTTGTAGTGACCCGAACTTTTCCATGTTTATATATATTAATTGAGATTGATATTTACATGATTAAATGTTTCCAACATGTTAAGCAATCAAACTTGTTAAGACTTGATTAATTGAAATATGTTTCATATAGACAATTGACCACCCAAGTTGACCGGTGATTCACGAACGTTAAAACTTGTAAAAACTATATGATGACATATATATGGATATATATATATATATAGTTAACATGATACTATGATAAGTAAACATATCATTAAGTATATTAACAATGAACTACATATGTAAAAACAAGACTACTAACTAATAATTTTTAAACGAGACATATATGTAACGATTATCGTTGTAAAGACATTTAATGTATATATATCATATTAAGAGATATTCATACATGATAATATCATGATAATATAATAATTTAAAATCTCATTTGATATTATAAACATTGGGTTAACAACATTTAACAAGATCGTTAACCTAAAGGTTTTAAAACAACACTTACATGTAACGACTAACGATGACTTAACGACTCAGTTAAACTGTATATACATGTAGTGCTTTAATATGTATTTATACACTTTTGAAAAACTTCAATACACTTATCAAAATACTTCTACTTAACAAAAATGCTTACAATTACATCCTCGTTCAGTTTCATCAACAATTCTACTCGTATGCACCCGTATTCGTACTCGTACAATACACAGCTTTTAGATGTATGTACTATTGGTATATACACTCCAATGATTAGCTCTTAGCAGCCCATGTGAGTCACCTAACACATGTGGGAACCATCATTTGGCAACTAGCATGAAATATCTCATAAAATTACAAAAATATGAGTAATCATTCATGACTTATTTACATGAAAACAAAATTACATATCCTTTATATTTAATCCATACACCAACGACCAAAAACACCTACAAACACTTTCATTCTTCAATTTTCTTCATCTAATTTATCTCTCTCAAGTTCTATCTTCAAGTTCTAAGTGTTCTTCATATATTCTACAAGTTCTAGTTACATAAAATCAAGAATACTTTCAAGTTTGCTAGCTCACTTCCAATCTTGTAAGGTGATCATACAACCTCAAGAAATCTTTGTTTCTTACAGTAGGTTATCATTATAATACAAGGTAATAATCATATTCAAACTTTGGTTCAATTATCTATAACTATAACAATCTTATTTCAAGTGATGATCTTACTTGAACTTGTTTTCGTGTCATGATTCTGCTTCAAGAACTTCGAGCCATCCAAGGATCCGTTGAAGCTAGATCCATTTTTATCTTTTCCAGTAGGTTTATCCAAGGAACTTAATGTAGTAATGATGTTCATAACATCATTCGATTCATACATATAAAGCTATCTTATTCGAAGGTTTAAACTTGTAATCACTAGAACATAGTTTAGTTAATTCTAAACTTGTTCGCAAACAAAAGTTAATCCTTCTAACTTGACTTTTAAAATCAACTAAACACATATTCTATATCTATATGATATGCTAACTTAATGATTTAAAACCTGGAAACACGAAAAACACCGTAAAACCGGATTTACGCCGTCGTAGTAACACCGCGGGCTGTTTTGGGTTAGTTAATTAAAAACTATGATAAACTTTGATTTAAAAGTTGTTATTCTGAGAAAATGATTTTTATTATGAACATGAAACTATATCCAAAAATTATAGTTAAACTCAAAGTGGAAGTATGTTTTCTAAAATGGTCATCTAGACGTCGTTCTTTCGACTGAAATGACTACCTTTACAAAAACGACTTGTAACTTATTTTTCCGACTATAAACCTATAATTTTTCTGTTTAGATTCATAAACTAGAGTTCAATATGAAACCATAGCAATTTGATTCACTCAAAACGGATTTAAAATGAAGAAGTTATGGGTAAAACAAGATTGGATAATTTTTCTCATTTTAGCTACGTGAAAATTGGTAACAAATCTATTCCAACCATAACTTAATGAACTTGTATTGTATATTATGTAATCTTGAGATACCATAGACACGTATACAATGTTTCGACCTATCATGTCGACACATCTATATATATTTCGGAATAACCATAGACACTCTATATGTGAATGTTGGAGTTAGCTATATAGGGTTGAGGTTGATTCCAAAATATATATAGTTTGAGTTGTGATCAATACTGAGATACGTATACACTGGGTCGTGGATTGATTCAAGATAATATTTATCGATTTATTTCTGTACATCTAACTGTGGACAACTTGTTGTAGGTTACTAACGAGGACAGCTGACTTAATAAACTTAAAACATCAAAATATATTAAAAGTGTTGTAAATATATTTTGAACATACTTTGATATATATGTATATATTGTTATAGGTTCGTGAATCAACCAGTGGCCAAGTCTTACTTCCCGACGAAGTAAAAATCTGTGAAAGTGGGTTATAGTCCCACTTTTAAAATCTAATATTTTTGAGATGAGAATACATGCAGGTTTTATAAATGATTTACAAAATATACACAAGTACGTGAAACTACATTCTATGGTTGAATTATCGAAATCGAATATGCCCTTTTTTATTAAGTCTGGTAATCTAAGAATTAGGAAACAGACACCCTAATTGAAGTGAATCCTAAAGATAGATCTATTGGGCCTAACAAACCCCATCCAAAGTACCGGATGCTTTAGTACTTCGAAATTTATATCATATCCGAAGGGTGTTCCGGAATGATGGGGATATTCTTATATATGCATCTTGTTAATGTCGGTTACCAGGTGTTCACCATATGAATGATTTTTATCTCTATGTATGGGATGTGTATTGAAATATAAAATCTTGTGGTCTATTATTATGATTTGATATATATAGGTTAAACCTATAACTCACCAACATTTTTGTTGACGTTTTAAGCATGTTTATTCTCAGGTGATTATTAAGAGCTTCCGCTATCGTATACTTAAATAAGGACGAGATTTGGAGTCCATGCTTGTATGATATTGTGTAAAAACTGCATTCAAGAAACTTATTTTGTTGTAACATATTTGTATTGTAAACCATTATGTAATGGTCATGTGTAAACAGGATATATTAGATTATCATTATTTGATAATCTACGTAAAGCTTTTTAAACCTTTATTGATGAAATAAAGGTTATAGTTTGTTTTAAAATGAATGCAGTCTTTGAAAAACGTCTCATATAGAGGTCAAAACCTCGTAACGAAATCAATTAATATGGAACGTTTTTAATCAATAAGAACGGGACATTTCAGTTGGTATCAGAGCGTTGGTCTTAGAGAACCAGAATTTTGCATTAGTGTGTCTTATCGTGTTTGTTAGGATGCATTAGTGAGTATGGACTTCGAACGTGTTTACTTGAAAAATGATTGCTTAACAAATTTTGTTGGAAACTATATATTTTTAACATGTGAATATTATGTGATATATTAATCTCTTAACGCGTTTGATATTATGTGATAGATGTCTACCTCTAGAACAAGTCCCATTGACTCACCTAATAATAATGAAGAGTCAAATGTAAATTGGAATGATTCGTGGACTGATTCACAAGTTCCCGAAGAGGAACCGGAAGAAGAGTCGGAACCGGAAGAAGAATCGGAACCGGAAGAAGAATCGGAACCGGATGAAGAAATAGAATCGATGGGGGAAATAATAAAACGGTTAAGTAAAAGAAAATCCTCAACCAACCGACCAAAGTTAATTATGGTCAATGGTGTTTCCGCCAAGGAAGCAAAATATTGGGAGGATTACCAATTCTCCGATGAATCGGATTCCGACGAGAATTCCGATGATGTTATAGAAATTACCCCAACTGAATTTAAAAAGGCAAAAGAAAATAATAAGGGAAAGGGCATAAAAATAGATAAATCTAATTCCAACCCCGATGAACTTTATATGTATCATCAACCCCCGAAGTCCTTAAGTTGTAACAATGACCCGGGAACCTCTAAACCACCAGGTTTTTCTAAACCAATGTGGAAAATGACGGCGCGTATTAGGGGAACATCATATATCCCTAGAAACTTGGCAAAACGAACCAAAACTGAAGAAGAAGAAGAAACAAGCGAGTCGGAATAAGATAGTTGTATTCGTGTGGTGTAATATAGGTAATATAGTGTGCTTATGCTTTATGATATATGTAAAAATTGCTTGTATTAATAAGTATTTTTTTTTTATGAATCTAACTCTTGTCTATTTTACAGTATAAAACACAAAATGGATAGACAACCCAATATTTTAAGAGACCTACCCGGAGACATGATTGATGAAATCTTGTCTAGAGTCGGTCAGAATTCTTCGGCACAACTATTTAAGGTGAGATCAGTTTGTAAGACATTCGAAGAACGTTCCAAGAATGCCTTGGTTTATAAAAGGCTTTCGTTCAAAGGATGGGGGATATCTCATTGGGAAATCCATAAGTTACGATGTGTTTACTTTGACGCATATATTGCGGGGAACCCAAATGCTATTTTACGCAATGGGTTAAGAAATTATTTTGACTCAATATATCCGAATATTGGACTTCGTGATTTAGAAAAAGCGGCTAACATGCAACATAAAGAAGCATGTTATGCTTACGGATTAGTAATATTCGCTTCTCACCAAAGTAAGAACAAGAACATCGGGCTACAACTATTAAACAAAACGTTCCCACAAGTGACGGAGTCGGTAATTGGGGTAAGAAATGAGGTTTTTAGATTGTTACGGGACTGTTGGACATTACGTAACCCTCGTCCCTTTAACGACGTTACAACATACTATCTTATCAACGGCCATAACGGTTATGTTCCACAAGACCAAGGATGGGAAGTAATCCTAGCAAAACCAGAATGCATGACTTGTTTCTGGACATATGAATTACGTGTCTTTATTGCCTTTGCTGAACGACTTGTGTACTAGCTAGAATTATCTTCACAACCATCTTGTATCAAATTTATTGTGTGCTATATTTCATGCTATATGTAAAATAAGCGGTATTGTAAGTTTGTAAAATATTGTGTAAAAGTTTGAACGCAAAATATTATTATAATCAGTTTTTCATATAGAATTTTAGTAGTTGAATTGTATATTAGCTACTAAGTATGAAGTTAACGGGTAGGTACTACCCGAATATAAACTTATAAAACACTAATATGAAGAAAAAGCTTTTATAAATGAGTTCATATTATGCTACGAAATACTATTAACTACTCTTAATATTCTGTATGATTAACTTGTTCCATTTGACTATTTTGAAGGAAATGGCACCGACTACTCGACACACCGTGAATATGAATGAAGAGGAATTCACTAGTTTTCTAGCTTCAAACATAGCCGCAGTACAGGCTGCGCTACATACCAACAATAACCTTGGATCTAGCAGTACATGAAATCGTGTAGGATGCACCTACAAAGAATTCACTGCCTGCAAACCTTTGGAATTTGATGGAACCGAAGGACCGATCGGATTGAAACGGTGGACCGAGAAGGTCGAATCGGTGTTTTCCATAAGTAAGTGTACTGAAGAGGACAAAGTGAAGTACGCTACGCATACCTTCACAGGTTCTGCGTTAACATGGTGGAATACCTATCTAGAGTAAGTGGGACAAGACGATGCGTACGCACTACCGTGGTCAGCATTCAAGCACTTGATGAACGAGAAGTACCGTCCCAGAACCGAGGTCAATAAGCTCAAGACAGAACTTAGAGGGTTACGAACCCAAGGATTTGATATTACCACGTACGAAAGACGATTCACAGAATTGTGCCTATTGTGTCCGGGAGCATTTCGAAGATGAGGAAGAGAAGATCGACGCGTTTGTGAAAGGATTACCGGAAAGAATCCAAGAAGATATAAGTTCACACGATCCCGCCTCAATACAACAGGCATGTAGAATGGCTCACAAACTAGTGAACCAGATTGAAGAAAGAATTATGGAACAGACTGCTGAAGAGGCCAATGTGAAGCAAGTCAAAAGAAAGTGGGAGGAAAAAGGTGATAAGAATCACCAATACAACAACAACAGCAATTACAACAATAATCGCAACAATTATCCCAACAATCGCAACATCAATCGCAACTACAACAAACGGCCCAACAACAACAACAACAACAACAACAACAGCAACTACAACAATCATCCCAACAACAATAATAATCGCAACAACAACAACAATCAGAAGCAGCTATGCCAAAGGTGTGAAAAGTATCACTCGGGGTTCTGCACCAAATTTTGCAACAAGTGTAAAAGAAATGGTCATAGCGCGGCGAAGTGTGAGGTCTACGGACCATGGGTTAATAGAACGAAAGGAACAAATGGTGTCAGAACGAGTAATGGCGGAGCAAGTAGTGTCGGAGCAAGTTATGCCAATGTAGTTTGTTATAAATGTGGAAAACCGGGCCACATTTTTAGAAATTTCCCGAACCAGGAGAACACGAATGGACAAGGCCCCGGAAGAGTTTTCAATATTAATGCGGCAGAGGCACAGGAAGACCTGGAGCTTGTTACGGGTACGTTTCTTATTGACAATAAATCTGCTTACGTTTTATTTGATTCGGGTGCGGATAGAAGCTATATGAGTAGAGATTTTTGTGCTAAATTAAGTTGTCCATTGACGCCTTTGAATAGTAAATTTTTACTCGAATTAGCAAATGGTAAATTAATTTCAGCAGATAATATATGTCGGAATCGAGAAATTAAACTGGTTAGCGAAACATTTAAGATTGATTTGATACCAGTAGAGTTAGGGAGTTTTGATGTGATAATCGGTATGGACTGGTTGAAAGAAGTGAAAGCAGAGATCGTTTGTTACAAAAATGCAATTCGCATTATACGAGAAAAAGGAAAACCCTTAATGGTGTACGGAGAAAAGGGTAACACGAAGCTACATCTTATTAGTAATTTGAAGGCACAAAAATTAATAAGAAAAGGTTGCTATGCTGTTCTAGCACACGTCGAGAAAGTACAAACTGAAGAAAAGAGCATCAATGATGTTCCCATTGCAAAAGAATTTCCCGATGTATTTCCGAAAGAATTACCGGGATTACCCCCACATCGATCCGTTGAATTTCAAATAGATCTTGTACCAGGAGCTGCACCAATAGCTCGTGCTCCTTACAGACTCGTACCCAGCGAGATGAAAGAACTGCAAATCCAATTACAAGAACTTTTAGAGCGTGGTTTCATTCGACCAAGCACATCACCGTGGGGAGCTCCTGTTTTGTTTGTCAAGAAGAAAGATGGTACATTCAGGTTGTGTATCGACTACCGAGAGTTGAACAAACTTACCATCAAGAACCGCTACCCACTACCGAGAATCAACGACTTATTTGATCAACTACAAGGCTCATCTATTTATTCAAAGATTGACTTACGTTCCGGGTATCATCAAATGCGGGTGAAAGAAGATGATATTCCAAAGACTGCTTTCAGAACACGTTACGGTCATTACGAGTTTATGGTCATGCCGTTTGGTTTAACTAATGCACCAGCTGTGTTCATGGACCTTATGAACTGAGTGTGTGGACCATACCTTGACAAGTTTGTCATTGTTTTCATTGATGACATACTTATTTACTCAAAGAATGACCAAGAACACAGTGAACATTTGAGAAAGGTGTTAGAAGTATTGAGGAATGAAGAATTGTACGCTAAGTTTTCAAATTGTGCATTTTGGTTGGAAGAAGTTCAATTCCTCGGTCACATATTGAACAAAGAAGGTATTAAGGTGGATCCAGCAAAGATAGAAACTGGTGAAAAGTGGGAAACCCCGAAAACTCCGAAACACATACGCCAGTTTTTAAGACTAGATGGTTACTACAGAAGGTTCATCCAAGACTTTTCCAGAATAGCAAAACCCTTGACTGCATTAACGCATAAAGGGAAGAAATTTGAATGGAATGATGAACAAGAGAAAGCTTTTCAGTTATTGAAGAAAAAGCTAACTACGGCACCTATATTGTCATTGCCTGAAGGGAATGATGATTTTGTGATTTATTGTGACGCATCAAAGTAAGGTCTCGGTTGTGTATTAATGCAACGAACGAAGGTGATTGCTTATGCGTCTAGACAATTGAAGATTCACGAACAAAATTATACGACGCATGATTTGGAATTAGGCGCGGTTGTTTTTGCATTAAAGACTTGGAGGCACTACTTATATGGGGTCAAAAGTATTATATATACCGACCACAAAAGTCTTCAACACATATTTAATCAGAAACAACTGAATATGAGGCAGCGTAGGAGGATTGAATTATTGAATGATTACGACTTTGAGATTCGTTACCACCCGAGGAAGGCAAATGTGTAGCCGATGCCTTGAGCAGGAAGGACAGAGAACCCATTCGAGTAAAATCTATGAATATAATGATTCATAATAACCTTACTACTCAAATAAAGGAGGCGCAACAAGGAGTTTTAAAAGAGGGAAATTTAAAGGATGAAATACCCAAGGGATCGGAGAAGCATCTTAATATTCGGGAAGACGGAACCCGGTATAGGGCTGAAAGGATTTGGGTACCAAAATTTGGAGATATGAGAGAAATGGTACTTAGAGAAGCTCATAAAACCAGATACTCAATACATCCTGGAACGGGGAAGATGTACAAGGATCTCAAGAAACATTTTTGGTGGCCGGGTATGAAAGCCGATGTTGCTAAATACGTAGGAGAATGTTTGACGTGTTCTAAGGTCAAAGCTGAGCATCAGAAACCATCAGGTCTACTTCAACAACCCGAAATCCCGGAATGGAAATGGGAAAACATTACCATGGATTTCATCACTAAATTGCCAAGGACTGCAAGTGGTTTTGATACTATTTGGGTAATAGTTGATCGTCTCACCAAATCAGCACACTTCCTGCCAATAAGAGAAGATGACAAGATGGAGAAGTTAGCACGACTGTATTTGAAGGAAGTCGTCTCCAGACATGGAATACCAATCTCTATTATCTCTGATAGGGATGGCAGATTTATTTCAAGATTCTGGCAGACATTACAGCAAGCATTAGGAACTCGTCTAGACATGAGTACTGCCTATCATCCACAAACTGATGGGCAGAGCAAAAGGACGATACAAACGCTTGAAGACATGCTACGAGCATGTGTTATTGATTTCGGAAACAGTTGGGATCGACATCTACCGTTAGTAGAATTTTCCTACAACAACAGCTACCATTCAAGCATTGAGATGGCGCCGTTTGAAGCACTTTATGGTAGAAAGTGCAGGTCTCCAATTTGTTGGAGTGAAGTGGGGGATAGACAGATTACGGGTCCGGAGATTATACAAGAAACTACCGAGAAGATCATCCAAATTCAACAACGGTTGAAAACCGCCCAAAGTCGACAAAAGAGCTACGCTGACATTAAAAGAAAAGATATAGAATTTGAAATTGAAAAGATGGTCATGCTTAAAGTTGCACCTTGGAAAGGCGTTGTTCGATTTGGTAAATGAGGGAAATTAAATCCAAGGTATATTGGACCATTCAAGATTATTGATCGTGTCGGACCAGTAGCTTACCGACTTGAGTTACCTCAACAACTCGCGGCTGTACATAACACTTTCCACGTCTCGAATTTGAAGAAATGTTTTGCTAAAGAAGATCTCACTATTCCGTTAGATGAAATCCAAATCAACGAAAAACTTCAATTCATCGAAGAACCCGTCAAAATAATGGATCGTGAGGTTAAAAGACTTAAGCAAAACAAGATACCAATTGTTAAGGTTCGATGGAATGCTCGTAGAGGACCCGAGTTCACTTGGGAGCGTGAAGATCAGATGAAGAAGAAATACCCGCATCTATTTCCAGAAGATTCGTCAACACCTTCAACAGCTTAAAATTTCGGGACGAAATTTATTTAACGGGTAGGTACTGTAGTGACCCGAACTTTTCCATGTTTATATATATTAATTGAGATTGATATTTACATGATTAAATGTTTCCAACATGTTAAGCAATCAAACTTGTTTAGACTTTATTAATTGAAATATGTTTCATATAGACAATTGACTACCCAAGTTGACCGGTGATTCACGAACGTTAAAACTTGTAAAAACTATATGATGACATATATATGGATATATATATATATAGTTAACATGATACTATGATAAGTAAACATATCATTAAGTATATTAACAATGAACTACATATGTAAAAACAAGACTACTAACTAATAATTTTTAAACGACACCTATATGTAACGATTATCGTTGTAAAGACATTTAATGTATAAATATCATATTAAGAGATATTCATACATGATAATATCATGATAATATAATAATTTAAAATCTCATTTGATATTATAAACATTGGGTTAACAACATTTAACAAGATCGTTAACCTAAAGGTTTCAAAACAACACTTACATGTAACGACTAACGATGACTTAACGACTCAGTTAAAATGTATATACATGTAGTGTTTTAATATGTATTTATACACTTTTGAAAGACTTCAATACACTTATCAAAATACTTCTACTTAACAAAAATGCTTACAATTACATCCTCGTTCAGTTTCATCAACAATTCTACTCGTATGCACCCGTATTCGTACTCGTACAATACACAGCTTTTAGATGTATGTACTATTGGTATATACACTCCAATGATCAGCTCTTAGCAGCCCATGTGAGTCACCTAACACATGTGGGAACCATCATTTGGCAACTAGCATGAAATATCTCATAAAATTACAAAAATATGAGTAATCATTCATGACTTATTTACATGAAAACAAAATTACATATCCTTTATATCTAATCCATACACCAACGACCAAAAACACCTACAAACACTTTCATTCTTCAATTTTATTCATCTAATTGATCTCTCTCAAGTTCTATCTTCAAGTTCTAAGTGTTCTTCATATATTCTACAAGTTCTAGTTACATAAAATCAAGAATACTTTCAAGTTTGCTAGCTCATTTTCAATCTTGTAAGGTGATCATTCAACCTCAAGAAATCTTTGTTTCTTACAGTAGGTTATCATTCTAATACAAGGTAATAATCATATTCAAACTTTGGTTCAATTTCTATAACTATAACAATCTTATTTCAAGTGATGATCTTACTTGAACTTGTTTTCGTGTCATGATTCTGCTTCAAGAACTTCGAGCCATCCAAGGATCCGTTGAAGCTAGATCCATTTTTCACTTTTCCAGTAGGTTTATCCAAGGAACTTAAGGTAGTAATGATGTTCATAACATCATTCAATTCATACATATAAGGCTATCTTATTCGAAGGTTTAAACTTGTAATCACTAGAACATAGTTTAGTTAATTCTAAACTTGTTCGCAAACAAAAGTTAATCCTTATAACTTGACTTTTAAAATCAACTAAACACATGTTATATATCTATATGATATGCTAACTTAATGATTTAAAACCTGGAGACACGAAAAACACCGTAAAACCGGATTTACGCCGTCGTAGTAACACCGCGGGCTGTTTTGGGTTAGTTAATTAAAAACTATGATAAACTTTGATTTAAAAGTTGTTATTCTGAGAAAATGATTTTTATTATGAACATGAAACTATATCCAAAAATTATGGTTAAACTCAAAGTGGAAGTATGTTTTCTAAAATGGTCATCTAGACGTCGTTTTTTCGACTGAAATGACTACCTTTACAAAAACGACTTGTAACTTATTTTTCCGTCTATAAACCTATACTTTTTCTGTTTAGATTCATAAAATAGAGTTCAATATGAAACCATAGCAATTTGATTCACTCAAAACGGATTTAAAATGAAGAAGTTATGGGTAAAACAAGATTGGATAATTTTTCTCATTTTAGCTACGTGAAAATTTGTAACAAATCTATTCCAACCATAACTTAATCAACTTGTATTGTATATTATGTAATCTTGAGATACCATAGACACGTATATAATGTTTCGACCTATCATGTCGACACATCTATATATATTTCGGAACAACCATAGACACTCTATATGTGAATGTTGGAGTTAGCTATACAGGGTTGAGGTTGATTCCAAAATATATATAGTTTGAGTTGTGATCAATACTGAGATACGTATACACTGGGTCGTGGATTGATTCAAGATAATATTTATCGATTTATTTCTGTACATCTAACTGTGGACAACTAGTTGTAGGTTACTAACGAGGACAGCTGACTTAATAAACTTAAAACATCAAAATATATTAAAAGTGTTGTAAATATATTTTGAACATACTTTGATATATATGTATATATTGTTATAGGTTCGTGAATCAACCAGTGGCCAAGTCTTACTTCCCGACGAAGTAAAAATCTGTGAAAGTGAGTTATAGTCCCACTTTTAAAATCTAATATTTTTGGGATGAGAATACATGCAGGTTTTATAAATGATTTACAAAATAGACACAAGTACGTGAAACTATATTCTATGGTTGAATTATCGAAATCGAATATGCCCCTTTTTATTAAGTCTGGTAATCTAAGAATTAGGGAACAGACACCCTAATTGACGCGAATCCTAAAGATAGATCTATTGGGCCTAACAAACCCCATCCAAAGTAACGGATGCTTTAGTACTTCGAAATTTATATCATATCCGAAGGGTGTCCCGGAATGATGGGGATATTCTTATATATGCATCTTGTTAATGTCGGTTACCAGGTGTTCACCATATGAATGATTTTTATCTCTATGTATGGGATGTGTATTGAAATATGAAATCTTGTGGTCTATTATTATGATTTGATATATATAGGTTAAACCTATAACTCACCAACATTTTTGTTGACATTTTAAGCATGTTTATTCTCAGGTGATTATTAAGAGCTTCCGCTGTTGCATACTTAAATAAGGACGAGATTTGGAGTCCATGCTTGTATGATATTATGTAAAAACTGCATTCAAGAAACTTATTTTGTTGTAACATATTTGTATTGTAAACCATTATGTAATGGTCGTGTGTAAACAGGATATTTTAGATTATCATTATTTGATAATCTACGTAAAGCTTTTTAAACCTTTATTGATGAAATAAAGGTTATGTTTTGTTTTAAAATGAATGCAGTCTTTGAAAAACGTCTCATATAGAGGTCAAAACCTCGCAACGAAATCAATTAATATGGAACGTTTTTAATCAATAAGAACGGGACATTTCAGTTGGTATCTGAGCGTTGGTCTTAGAGAACCAGAATTTTGCATTAGTGTGTCTTATCGAGTTTGTTAGGATGCATTAGTGAGTCTGGACTTCGACCGTGTTTACTTGAAAAATGATTGCTTAACAAATTTTGTTGGAAACTATATATTTTTAACATGTGAATATTATGTGATATATTAATCTCTTAACGCGTTTGATATATGTGATAGATGTCTACCTCTAGAACAAGTCCCATTGACTCACCTAATAATAATGAAGAGTCAAATGTAAATTGGAATGATTCGTGGACTGATTCACAAGTTCCCGAAGAGGAACCGGAAGAAGAGTCGGAACCAGAAGAAGAATCGGAACCGGAAGAAGAATCGGAACCGGATGAAGAAATAGAACCGGTGGGGGAAATAATAAAACGGTTAAGTAAAAGAAAATCCTCAACCAACCGACCAAGGTTAATTATGGTCAATGGTGTTTCCGCCAAGGAAGCAAAATATTGGGAGGATTACCAATTCTCCGATGAATCGGATTCCGACGAGAATTCCGATGATGTTATAGAAATTACCCCAACTGAATTTAAAAAGGCAAAAGAAAATAATAAGGGAAAGGGCATAAAAATAGAGAAATCTAATTCCAATCCAGATGAACTTTATATGTATCGTCAACCCCCGAAGTCCTTAAGTTGTAACAATGACCCGGGAACCTCTAAACCACCAGGTTTTTCTAAACCAATGTGGATAACGACGGCTCGTATTAGGGGAACATCATATATCCCTAGAAACTTGGCAAAACGAACCAAAACCGAAGAAGAAGAAACAAGTGAGTCGGAATAAGATAGCTGTATTCGTGTGGTGTAATATATGTAATATAGTGTGCTTATGCTTTATGATATATGTAAAAATTGCTTGTATTAATAAGTATTTTTTTTTATGAATCTAACTCTTGTCTATTTTACAGTATAAAAACACAAAATGGATAGACAACCCAATATTTTAAGAGACCTACCCGGAGACATGATTGAAGAAATCTTGTCTAGAGTCGGTCAGAATTCTTCGGCACAACTATTTAAGGCGAGATCAGTTTGTAAGACATTCGAAGAACATTCCAAGAATGCCTTGGTTTTTAAAAGGCTTTCGTTCGAAAGATGGGGGATATCACATTGGGAAATCCATAAGTTACGATGTGTTTACTTTGACGCATATATTGCGGGGAACCCAAATGCTATTTTACGCAATGGGTTAAGAAATTATTTTGACTCAATATATTAGAATATTGGACTTCGTGATTTAGAAAAAGCGGCTAACATGAAACATAAAGAAGCATGTTATGCTTACGGATTAGTAATGTTCGCTTCTCACCAAAGTGAGAACAAGAACATCGGCCTACAACTATTAAACAAAACGTTCCCACAAGTGACGGAGTCGGTAATTGGGGTAAGAAATGAGGTTTTTAGATTGTTACGGGACTGTTGGACATTACGTAACCCTCGTCCCTTTGACGACGTTACAACACGCTGTCTTATCAATGGCCATAACGGTTATGTTCCACAAGACCAAGGATGGGAAGTAGTCCTAGTAAAACCAGAATGCATGACTTGTTTCTGGACGTATGAATTACGTGTCTTTATTGCCTTTGCTGAACGACTTGTGTACTAGCTAGAATTATCTTCACAACTATCTTGTATCAAAGTTATTGTGTGCTATATTTCATGCTTTATGTAAAATAAGCGGTATTGTAAGTTTGTAAAATATTGTATAAAAGTTTGAACGCGAAATATTATTATAATCAGTTTTTCATATAGAATTGTAGTAGTTGAATTGTATATTAGCTACTAAGTATGAACTTAACGGGTAGGTACTACCCGAATTTAAACTTATAAAACGCTAATATGAAGAAAAAGCTTTTATAAATGAGTTCATATTATGCTACGAAATACTATTAACTACTCTTAATATTATGTATGATTAACTTGTTCCATTTGACTATTTTGAAGGAAATGGCACCGACTACTCGACACACCTTGAATATGAATGAAGAGGAATTCCATACTTTTCTAACTTCAAACATAGCCGCAGTACAGGCTGCTCTACATACCAACAATAACCTTGGATCTAGCAGTACAGGAAATCGTGTAGGATGCACCTACAAAGAATTCACTGCCTGCAAACCTTTGGAATTTGATGGAACTTAAGGACCGATCGGATTGAAACGGTGGACCGAGAAGGTCGAATCGGTGTTTGCCATAAGTAAGTGTACTGAAGAGGAAAAAGTGAAGTACGCTACGCATACCTTCACAGGTTCTGCGTTAACATGGTGGAATACCTATCTAGAGCAAGTGGGACAAGACGATGCGTACGCACTACCGTGGTCAGCATTCAAGCACTTGATGAACGAGAAGTACCGTCCCAGAACCGAGGTCAATAAGCTCAAGACAGAACTTAGAGGGTTACGAACCCAAGGATTTGATATTACCACGTATGAAAGACGATTCACAGAATTGTGCCTATTGTGTCCGGGAGCGTTCGAAGATGAAGAAGAGAAGATCGACGCGTTTGTGAAAGGATTACCGGAAAGAATCCAAGAAGATATAAGTTCACACGAGCCCGCCTCCATACAACAGGCATGTAGAATGGCTCACAAACTAGTGAACCAGATTGAAGAAAGAATTAAAGAACAGACTGCTGAAGAGGCCAATGTGAAGCAAGTCAAAAGAAAGTGGGAGGAAAACGGTGATAAGAATCACACATATAACAACAACATCAATTACAACAATAATCGCAACAATTATCCCAACAATCGCAACATCAATCGCAACTACAACAAACGGCCCAACAACAACAACAACAACAACAACAACAGCAACTACAACAATCATCCCAATAACAATAATAACCGCAACAACAACAACAATCAGAAGCAGCTATGCCAAAGGTGTGAAAAGTATCACTCGGGGTTCTGCACCAAATTTTGCAATAAGTGTAAAAGAAATGGTCATAGCGCGGCAAAGTGTGAGGTCTACGGACCAGGGGTTAATAGAACGAAAGGAACAAATGGTGTCGGAACGAGTAATGGTGGAGCAAGTAGTGTCGGAGCAAGTTATGCCAATGTAGTTTGTTATAAATGTGGAAAACCGGGCCACATTATTAGAAATTGCCCGAACCAGGAGAACACGAATGGACAAGGCCGCGGAATAGTTTTCAATATTAATGCGGCAGAGGCACAGGAAGACTCGGAGCTTGTTACGGGTACGTTTCTTATTGACAATAAATCTGCTTACGTTTTATTTGATTCGGGTGCGGATAGAAGCTATATGAGTAGAGATTTTTGTGCTAAATTAAGTTGTCCATTGACGCCTTTGGATAGTAAATTTTTACTCGAATTAGCAAATGGTAAATTAATTTCAGCAGATAATATATGTCGGAATCGAGAAATTAAACTGGTTAGCGAAACATTTAAGATTGACTTGATACCAGTAGAGTTAGGGAGTTTTGATGTGATAATCGGTATGGACTGGTTGAAAGAAGTGAAAGCAGAGATCGTTTGTTACAAAAATGCAATTCGCATTATACGAGAAAAAGGAAAACCCTTAATGGTGTACGGAGAAAAGGGCAACACGAAGCTACATCTTATTAGTAATTTGAAGGCACAAAAACTAATAAGAAAAGGTTGCTATGCTGTTCTAGCACACGTCGAGAAAGTACAAACTGAAGAAAAGAGCATCAATGATGTTCCCGTCGCAAAAGAATTTCCCGATGTATTTCCGAAAGAATTACCGGGATTACCCCCACATCGATCCGTTGAATTTCAAATAGATCTTGTACCAGGAGCTGCACCAATAGCTCGTGCTCCTTACAGACTCGCACCCAGCGAGATGAAAGAAATGCAAAGCCAATTACAAGAACTTTTAGAGCGTGGTTTCATTCGACCAAGCACATCACCGTGGGGAGCTTCTGTTTTGTTTGTCAAGAAGAAAGATAGTACATTCAGGTTGTGTATCGACTACCGAGAGTTGAACAAACTTACCATCAAGAACCGCTACCCACTACCGAGAATCGACGACTTATTTGATCAACTACAAGGCTCGTCTGTTTATTCAAAGATTGACTTACGTTCCGGGTATCATCAAATGCGGGTGAAAGAAGATGATATTCCAAAGACTACTTTCAGAACACGTTACGGTCATTACGAGTTTATGGTCATGCCGTTTGGTTTAACTAATGCACCAGCTGTGTTCATGGACCTTATGAACCGAGTGTGTGGACCATACCTTGACAAGTTTGTCATTGTTTTCATTGATGACATACTTATTTACTCAAAGAATGACCAAGAACACGGTGAACATTTGAGAAAGGTGTTAGAAGTATTGAGGAAGGAAGAATTGTACGCTAAGTTTTCAAAGTGTGCATTTTGGTTGGAAGAAGTTCAATTTCTAGGTCACATAGTGAACAAAGAAGGTATTAAGGTGGATCCGGCAAAGATAGAAACTGTTGAAAAGTGGGAAACCCCGAAAACTCCGAAACACATACGCCAGTTTTTAGGACTAGCTGGTTACTATAGAAGGTTCATCCAAGACTTTTCCAGAATAGCAAAACCCTTGACTGCATTAACGCATAAAGGGAAGAAATTTGAATGGAATGATGAACAAGAGAAAGCGTTTCAGTTATTGAAGAAAAAGCTAACTACGGCACCTATATTGTCATTGCCTGAAGGGAATGATGATTTTGTGATTTATTGTGACGCATCAAAGCAAGGTCTCGATTGTGTATTAATGCAACGAACGAAGGTGATTGCTTATGCGTCTAGACAATTGAAGATTCACGAACAAAATTATACGACGCATGATTTGGAATTAGGCGCGGTTGTTTTTGCATTAAAGACTTGGAGGCACTACTTATATGGGGTCAAAAGTATTATATATACCGACCACAAAAGTCTTCAACACATATTTAATCAGAAACAACTGAATATGAGGCAGCGTAGGTGGATTGAATTATTGAATGATTACGACTTTTAGATTCGTTACCACCCGGGGAAGGCAAATGTGGTAGCCGATGCCTTGAGTAGGAAGGACAGAGAACCCATTCGAGTAAAATCTATGAATATAATGATTCATAATAACCTTACTACTCAAATAAAGGAGGCGCAACAAGGAGTTTTAAAAGAGGGAAATTTAAAGGATGAAATACCCAAGGGATCGGAGAAGCATCTTAATATTCGGGAAGACGGAACCCGGTATAGGGCTGAAAGGATTTGGGTACCAAAATTTGGAGATATGAGAGAAATGGTACTTAGAGAAGCTCATAAAACCAGATACTCAATACATCCTGGAACGGGGAAGATGTACAAGGATCTCAAGAAACATTTTTGGTGGCCGGGTATGAAAGCCGATGTTGCTAAATATGTAGGAGAATGTTTGACGTGTTCTAAGGTCAAAGCTGAGCATCAGAAACTATCAGGTCTACTTCAACAACCCGAAATCCCGGAATGGAAATGGGAAAACATTACCATGGATTTCATCACTAAATTGCCAAGGACTGCAAGTGGTTTTGATACTATTTGGGTAATAGTTGATCGTCTCACCAAATCAGCACACTTCCTGCCAATAAGAGAAGATGACAAGATGGAGAAGTTAGCACGACTGTATTTGAAGGAAGTCGTCTCCAGACATGGAATACCAATCTCTGTTATCTCTGATAGGGATGGTAGATTTATTTCAAGATTCTGGCAGACATTACAGCAAGCATTAGGAACTCGTCTAGACATGAGTACTGCCTATCATCCACAAACTGATGGACAGAGCGAAAGGACGATACAAACGCTTGAAGACATGCTACGAGCATGTGTTATTGATTTTGGAAACAGTTGGGATCGACATCTACCATTAGCAGAATTTTCCTACAACAACAGCTACCATTCAAGCATTGAGATGGCGCCGTTTGAAGCACTTTATGGTAGAAAGTGCAGGTCTCTAATTTGTTGGAGTGAAGTGGGGGATAGATAGATTACGGGTCCGGAGATTATACAAGAAACTACCGAGAAGATCATCCAAATTCAACAACGGTTGAAAACCGCCCAAAGTCGACAAAAGAGCTACGCTGACATTAAAAGAAAAGATATAGAATTTGAAATTGGAGAGATGGTCATGCTTAAAGTTGCACCTTGGAAAGGCGTTGTTCGATTTGGTAAACGAGGGAAATTAAATCCAAGGTATATTGGACCATTCAAGATTATTGATCGTGTCGGACCAGTAGCTTACCGACTTGAGTTACCTCAACAACTCGCGGCTGTACATAACACTTTCCACGTCTCGAATTTGAAGAAATTTTTTGCTAAAGAAGATCTCACTATTCCGTTAGATGAAATCCAAATCAACGAAAAACTTCAATTCATCGAAGAACCCGTCGAAATAATGGATCGTGAGGTTAAAAGACTTAAGCAAAACAAGATACCAATTGTTAAGGTTCGATGGAATGCTCGTAGAGGACCCGAGTTCACCTGGGAGCGTGAAGATCAGATGAAGAAGAAATACCCGCATCTATTTCTAGAAGATTCGTCAACACCTTCAACTGTTTAAAATTTCGGGACGAAATTTATTTAACGGGTAGGTACTGTAGTGACCCGAACTTTTCCATGTTTATATATATTAATCGAGATTGATATTTACATGATTAAATGTTTCCAACATGTTAAGCAATCAAACTTGTTAAGACTTGATTAATTGAAATATGTTTCATATAGACAATTGACCACCCAAGTTGACCGGTGATTCACGAACGTTAAAACTTGTAAAAACTATATGATGACATATATATGGATATATATATAGTTAACATGATACTATGATAAGTAAACATATCATTAAGTATATTAACAATGAACTACATATGTAAAAACAAGACTACTAACTTAATGATTTTTAAACGAGACATATATGTAACGATTATCGTTGTAAAGACATTTAATGTAAATATATCATATTAAGAGATATTCATACATGATAATATCATGATAATATAATAATTTAAAATCTCATTTGATATTATAAACATTGGGTTAACAACATTTAACAAGATCGTTAACCTAAAGGTTTCAAAACAACACTTACATGTAACGACTAACGATGACTTAACGACTCAGTTAAAATGTATATACATGTAGTGTTTTAATATGTATTTATACACTTTTGAAAGACTTCAATACACTTATCAAAATACTTCTACTTAACAAAAATGCTTACAATTACATCCTCGTTCAGTTTCATCAACAATTCTACTCGTATGCACCCGTATTCGTACTCGTACAATACATAGCTTTTAGATGTATGTACTATTGGTATATACACTCCAATGATCAGCTCTTAGCAGCCCATGTTAGTCACCTAACACATGTGGGAACCATCATTTGGCAACTAGCATGAAATATCTCACAAAATTACAAAAATATGAGTAATCATTCATGACTTATTTACATGAAAACAAAATTACATATCCTTTATATCTAATCCATACACCAACGACCAAAAACACCTACAAACACTTTTATTCTTCAATTTTCTTCATCTAATTGATCTCTCTCAAGTTCTATCTTCAAGTTCTAAGTGTTCTTCATATATTCTACAAGTTCTAGTTACATAAAATCAAGAATACTTTCAAGTTTGCTAGCTCATTTCCAATCTTGTAAGGTGATCATTCAACCTCAAGAAATCTTTGTTTCTTACAGTAGGTTATCATTCTAATACAAGGTAATAATCATATTCAAACTTTGGTTCAATTTCTATAACTATAACAATCTTATTTCAAGTGATGATCTTACTTGAACTTGTTTTCGTGTCATGATTCTGCTTCAAGAACTTCGAGCCATCCAAGGATCCGTTGAAGCTAGATCCATTTTTCACTTTTCCAGTAGGTTTATCCAAGGAACTTAAGGTAGTAATGATGTTCATAACATCATTCAATTCATACATATAAGGCTATCTTATTCGAAGGTTTAAACTTGTAATCACTAGAACATAGTTTAGTTAATTCTAAACTTGTTCGCAAACAAAAGTTAATCCTTCTAACTTGACTTTTAAAATCAACTAAACACATGTTCTATATCTATATGATATGCTAACTTAATGATTTAAAACCTGGAGACACGAAAAACACCGTAAAACCGGATTTACGCCGTCGTAGTAACACCGCGGGCTGTTTTGGGTTAGTTAATTAAAAACTATGATAAACTTTGATTTAAAAGTTGTTATTCTGAGAAAATGATTTTTATTATGAACATGAAACTATATCCAAAAATTATGGTTAAACTCAAAGTGGAAGTATGTTTTCTAAAATGGTCATCTAGACGTCGTTCTTTCGACTGAAATGACTACCTTTACAAAAACGACTTGTAACTTATTTTTCTGACTATAAACCTATACTTTTTCTGTTTAGATTCATAAAATAGAGTTCAATATGAAACCATAGCAATTTGATTCACTCAAAACAGATTTAAAATGAAGAAGTTATGGGTAAAACAAGATTGGATAATTTTTCTCATTTTAGCTACGTGAAAATTTGTAACAAATCTATTCCAACCATAACTTAATCAACTTGTATTGTATATTATGTAATCTTGAGATACCATAGACACGTATACAATGTTTCGACCTATCATGTCGACACATCTATATATATTTCGGAACTACCATAGACACTCTATATGTGAATGTTGGAGTTAGCTATACAGGGTTGAGGTTGATTCCAAAATATATATAGTTTGAGTTGTGATCAATACTGAGATACGTATACACTGGGTCGTGGATTGATTCAAGATAATATTTATCGATTTATTTATGTACATCTAACTGTGGACAACTAGTTGTAGGTTACTAACGAGGATAGCTGACTTAATAAACTTAAAACATCAAAATATATTAAAAGTGTTGTAAATATATTTTGAACATACTTTGATATATATGTATATATTGTTATAGGTTCGTGAATCAACCAGTGGCCAAGTCTTACTTCCCGACGAAGTAAAAATCTGTGAAAGTGAGTTATAGTCCCACTTTTAAAATCTAATATTTTTAGGATGAGAATACATGCAGGTTTTATAAATGATTTACAAAATAGACACAAGTACGTGAAACTATATTCTATGGTTGAATTATCGAAATCGAATATGCCCCTTTTTATTAAGTCTGGTAATCTAAGAATTAGGGAACAGACACCCTAATTGACGCGAATCCTAAAGATAGATCTATTGGGCCTAACAAACCCCATCCAAAGTAACGGATGCTTTAGTACTTCGAAATTTATATCATATCCGAAGGGTGTCCCGGAATGATGGGGATATTCTTATATATGCATCTTGTTAATGTCGGTTACCAGGTGTTCACCATATGAATGATTTTTATCTCTATGTATGGGATGTGTATTGAAATATGAAATCTTGTGGTCTATTATTATGATTTGATATATATAGGTTAAACCTATAACTCACCAACATTTTTGTTGACGTTTTAAGCATGTTTATTCTCAGGTGATTATTAAGAGCTTCCGCTGTCGCATACTTAAATAAGGACGAGATTTGGAGTCCATGCTTGTATGATATTATGTAAAAACTGCATTCAAGAAACTTATTTTGTTGTAACATATTTGTATTGTAAACCATTATGTAATGGTCGTGTGTAAACAGGATATTTTAGATTATCATTATTTGATAATCTACGTAAAGCTTTTTAAACCTTTATTGATGAAATAAAGGTTATGTTTTGTTTTAAAATGAATGCAGTCTTTGAAAAACGTCTCATATAGAGGTCAAAACCTCGCAACGAAATCAATTAATATGGAACGTTTTTAATCAATAAGAACGGGACATTTTAGGTAAAAGCTAGATTGAATTTTCAAAAGATCAAATGTTTTCATAAAGATCCAATTTCCTTAAGGATCTAAATTTTCATAGTCATGTGGGACTGTAAACCACAACGTTACTATCATTGTTTATACTGCCGTATAGAAATCACTGATGTACAAAGTGTGAAGAATAAAGAAGTGATTCTAGTATTTTTATTTCAAGACTATATTGCTTGAGGACAAGCAACGCTCAAGTGTGGGAATATTTGATAATGCTAAAAACGAACATATATTTCATAGCATTATCCCTCAAGAAAGACAAGCTTTTAGTTGCAATTGTTCTATTTACAAGTGATATTCGTTTAAATAATAAAAGGTGCAGACAAAAGACAGATTCGACGAATTGAAGACGCAAATGACCAAAAAGCTCAAAAGTACAAAGTACAATCAAAGTGGTTCAAATTATTGATGAGAAACGTCTCAAAATTACAAGAGTACGAGTCGTAAAACGCAAAGTACAAGATATTAAATTGTACGCAAGGACGTTCGAAAATCCGGAACCGGGACCAGAGTCAACTCTTAACGCGCAACGCAACGGAGCAAAAATTACAAGTCAACTATGCACATAAGTATAATATAATATATAAATAATTCTTAAAATTATTTATATATTATATATATTTAATAAAACCGTCGGCAAACAAGAAAACAAATCCACGTGAGCTGGAAAAGCAGGCCATGCGATCGCATGGCCTGGAAGTGCAATTTCCATGCGATCGCATGGCCCCAATATGCTGGCCACATCTATAAATTTCGCAGTTTTTGTCGAACAAAAATACATCTTTTTCTTTCTTCATTCTCTCAAAGTATATATATATATATATATATATATATATATATATATATATATATATATATATATATATATATATATATATATATATATATATATATATATATTATAATTTTAATTTTAATAATAAGGGTATGTTAGCGAATGTTGTAAGGGTGTAAGTCGAAATTCTGTCCGTGTAACGCTACGCTATTTTTAATCATTGTAAGTTATGTTCAACCTTTTTAAATTAATGTCTCGTAGCTAAATTATTATTATGCTTATTTAAGCCAAAGTAATCGTGATGTTGGGCTAAATATTAAAGACAGGGTAATTGGGCTTTGTACCATAATTGGGGTTTGGACAAAAGAATGACACTTGTGGAAATTAGACTTTGGGCTATTAATGGGTTTTATATTTGTTTAATTAAATGATAGTTTGTTAATTTAATATAAAGATTTACAATTGGACGTACCTATAAATAACCATATACACTCGATCGGACACGATGGGCGGGATATTTATAAGTACTAATAATCGTTCATTTAATCGGACACGGGAATGGATTAATAGTTAATGGACTTATTAAAACTGGGGTGAATTACATACAAGGAAAATTGGTGTAATTATAGATTAAGTCCCCAATTAGTTAGAATATTTGACTTCGGATATAAGGATAATTTGACGAGGACACTGGCACTTTATATTTATGACTGATGGACTGTTATGGACACAAACCAGACGGACATATTAAATAATCAAGGACAAAGGACAATTAACCCATGGTAATAAACTAAAATCAACACGTCAAACATCATGATTACGGAAGTTTAAATAAGCATAATTCCTTTATTTCATATTTAATTGCACTTTTAATTATCGTAATTTTATTTATTGTCATTTTATTTATCGCACTTTTATTTATCGCAATTTCATTATCGTTATTTACTTTACGCTTGAAATTAAGTCTTTTATATTTTTAATATTTTAAATTAGGTTTTAACTGCGACTAAAGTTTTAAAATCGACAAACCGGTCATTAAATGGTAAAAACCCCATTTTATAATAATAATACTGCTTATATATATATTTATATTTTTTACAAATATAGTTTTTAAAAATATAGCGTTAAACTTGGCTAAGGTCCCTGTGGAACGAACCGGACTTACTAAAAACTACACTACTGTACGATTAGGTACACTGCCTATAAGTGTTGTAGCAAGGTTTAGGTATATCCACTCTATAAATAAATAAATAACTTGTGTAAAATTGTATCGTATTTAATAGTATTTTGTAGTAAAAATATAACTATTTTGTACCCCTTCGCTTTAACATCAACAACCATACTCATTCTAATTCAATTACATATTCAAATTTTAACATATCAGAATCCAAGTCGAGATATAACCGATATCATCTTTCAAAGCTATATTTTGACTTCAAAACTGTGCTAGAACATCACTCCTATTCATAAAACCCAGAAAAATAATTATGTTGTTCAAAAATTCTAGAACATCATATGTATATTGACGATTACAATCTGCATTCAAACCCTTCATGATTCTTGAAAACACCTCAATTATGAAACAACCGAGAGGAGGATCCAACCACACGTTATCTAAGAAAAGAAGAACTTATGCATATAATCATGCACCTGGAAAACTCTTGAAATCAAAGTAAAAGTTTAAAACGAATCTATGATCCCTTGGCATTGTTATAATCAAAAATAACTTCGCAATCTCTTTCCAAATTAGCCAATTTTGTCACACCTTCAGCAAATCAACTTTGACTTTTTCATTCGGATTAACCTCATTGTAACCTTGATATATACGTTTGCCCTTTTCGTCGTCGTTACCGGGGAACCGTTTATGTCCCACCACATTAGCAGGAAACTTACCAACAATTTTGTTGATCTTTGAATTTTCGAAAAATCATTATATTCGTTGAAACCCTATCATGTGCCTATCTGCATCTTGTAACGATAATTGTCATACCAAAAATCTTCAATCATTATTTCACAACATTTCTACATCAACTGTTATACATATGCATATAGCGTCTATCTCTTGGACTTATGTATTCCAATTCTAAAATTTTGAATAAGCACTCCAATTTATGAATCAGTTCTGGTAAGTTACTCGTGCCTAATATGTAAAACATCTGTAAAAATAGTTTACGAAATAGTTTCAAAAGCAGCATATATCTCATCCCAAAAATGTTGCTGAAAAATGGACTGTAGACTCACCTTAGCAAAAGCACTGAAAATCTCTTAGTAAGAACCGTATGGTAGTCGAACAATCACGAACGAACAATGTAACCTAGTCAAATAGGTCACCTTAAGTATACATATAGGTCACACTATGTCAACCCATAGTGTACGCAAAGTCCTAGTTCTCAGACTGACTCAACAATCAAGTAAAAGTTAACTAATCCAAGCAAGTCAACAAAAGTCAGCCAAAGTCAACTCAAAAGTCAACTCGGTCAAAGTGGTCAAATAAAGTCAAACATCTCAGTAGGTCATGCAAACATGGTCAACATGTCAAACCTAGGTCAAGTATCACTTTACAGCTCATAGTTAAGCAAATTGCACATTCGCAGTTTAACGCATGCCTTTAAAATACGTACATCGTAGAAAGATACCACTATAACTCATAGCACATAACTCATAAAATCATGGAAAACTCCAGTTCACAACTAGACTCAAAATTGATTCCAAAACGTCTAACCCGACCCTCATACGATGTCTAAAAGTCAGTTATCAAAAGAGGTCTAGTTATGGTTTACTAAATCAGTTTCTGCCCACGCATCAGTTTTGAAACATTTCTCAAAAAATATAAAAATTAGATTTTGAGGAACGGCCAATTGGAGATTACTCCATACATATCAAAATATTAGTGATAAAATAATCAAAGAAATTTCTTTAGCCAATTCGTACAATTTAGCAAATCTTTACAGACCCTTTGTGACGATCGCTCCAAATCCACTTGGACGAACACGTCATTCATCTATTTCATTGCGAGGTATTTGACCTCTATATGATACGTTTTGTAAACATTGCATTCTTTTGAAAAGGCACACCATAAATGAATATTTAAATCAAAGGTTTTCGACATCTGATGATTTCTACATATAGACAATCACCATAAATAATAGTTTACAATAGTACTTCCGTTGACAATGCAGTCAAAATAAGATACATGGTGATGATTTGGTGAATGCAGTGTTTCCTTGAAAAAATATGCCATGTATGACTCCATGCACATAGCTTGTGTAACATATAATCAAACAGCGGAAGACTTCTAGGGAACCTGAGAATAAACATGCTAACAAGTGTCAACACAAAGGTTGGTGAGTTCATAGTTTTAATGTTGCGCATAATTTGTATATAAAGGTGGATCACAAGATTTCAGTTGTTCAATCCAGAAACGTTTATCAAAATATTCTACAAAATTGAGCACCCTGGTAACTAAACTTAACGTATATATAATTTGTACCCTTTGTATAATCATCTTAATAATACACACAAACCAACGTGTACGCTTCTCAAATAGCATACGTCCGTTAAAAGGCTAGTGCTCTAGCTCGGACGGGGATATCAAGCCCTATGGATCCATATACTACTACTCGCGCCCACCAGTTCTTATAACTGGCAGTTACTAGTTACCAAAGCTAAGGGATTTTCGGTTCAAACTCAGTATAGAATTTAGTATGTACTTGTGTCCATTGTTTAAAATAAAGTGCATGTATTCTCAGCCCAAAAATATATATTGCAAAAGCATTTAAAAAGGGATCAATGAAACTCACCTTAGCAGCATATAAAGTCGTTCACCAAAATGTGATCAAAACTCGGATTACCAAATAACCGTAGATCTCAACCTAGAGAACATATGTTCGTCAATAAATGTCTATCAAGCTAGGTCAGGTCATAGTGTATCACAATCCTAATGCTCGAGATTGACATACAAAAGTTATCCAAAGTCGTTACAAAAAGTCAATTTTGACAGTTGTTTTACAAAACGAGACATACCTTATATAAGGATTCATTTACTCGGTTGGTAATATTCAAAAATCCAATTTATCAATCTCGTAAACAAGTTGTTTAAATCTTAATTGCAGATTCAAAAGCAATTTCAATTAACGTCAATCATAATTCAGTTGATCTTATCTTTTAATCTGTTCATCGAATTTATTCGATATCTAAATGAAAAGTTATTGATTTTTCGCTAGCTTTCCGAAAACATGTATATCATATACCGTTTACCAGTAATATATGTATTTAATTCGTGATTCATTATAAACTGTTTAACGACGAAATTTAGTATACAAGCATGTATAAATATATATTCGAGCACTAGACATGGATACACTATTAATATATAATAGATAAGATATAAATGCTTACGTATCAATATTGTGATTCAATATTGTTGGAAAGTACGTAGACGTAACGAAGATGATAAACACTAGATTTGATTCAAAAATATACCCCCGAACATTACACATAACCTCCTTGGCAATAACCCATAATTTCCTTAGCGTTAACCCGTTTGAGAACTCGTTTTGAAAGTTACACGCTCATGACCTCGTCGTAATATTTTATGTATAATACTAATAATAACACTAATATTACAAATAATAATATTAGGTTTAATAATAATAATAATAATAATAATAATAATAATAATAATAATAATAATAATAATAATAATAATAATAATAATAATAATAATAATAATAATAATAATAATTTAAATAATACGGAGTAAAAAGAATGAGGAAAGAAACAGAATAGATCGAGCTATTTATACATGTTTGCTGAATCTGATGCCCATGCGATCGCATGGGCTTTCAGTGCAAATGTCATGCGATCGCATGGCCTGTCTGGACAACTCACTTTCATTTGTTTTCTTGCTTGTCGACATATTATTTAATTATATATATAATATATTTAATTTATATAATTAATTATATATTATATTAAATTCGCATGCATAGTTGACTTGTAATTTTTGTTCCGATAAGTCGTACGTTGTCACTCGACTTATGTCTCGGTTCCGGTTTTTCGAACGCCCTTTCGTACGCTGAGAAAACTAGTACTTTTCATTTCGTGACTCGTACCTTTGTCAAAATATAAACTTAATCATTGATAACTATGTCACTCTAAGTGTAGCTTTAATCAATTAAGTGTTTTGGTTATTTGCTTCTATAAATCATCGTCTCGTAGTATATACATATACATATACATATATATATATATATATATATATATATATATATATATATATATATATATATATATATATATATATATATATATATATATATATATATATATATATATATATATATATATATATATATTTATTTATTTATTTTGAAATAGTGTTTTACTGTAGCACAGTTACTGTAGCAAGCCATTTTTTACTGTAGCAATTCACTGTAGCAAAGTCAATTTTACTGTAGCAAATAGTGATTTTCGAAGACAATGTAGCATTTTGGGTACTGTAGCAATTTGAAAATACTGTAGCAAATTAGTGTTTTACTGGTTCATCTTAAACGCTTTAGTTAACTTATCTAAATATCAATCGAATCAATAAATGAATGTTACTATCGTTTACTAAATAACTTGAAATTATATATATGTATATATCTTTTTAATATACATAAATCAGTTTTTAAATACACATTGTAAGTTATTTATAATTAATTTTAATAATAAATATTTCAACTTATCATATATATTCAAATAGATATTTAAACCAATAAGTTTAATGTACGGTATCAAACAATTAATACATCGTTACATTTTCAAGTTATAGTATATATGTATCTATTTACATATAATTGTTCGCGACTCGTCGAAAACAATCGAAGGGGATTTAAACATATAAAAGTAGTTCAAAAATTTTTAGATTCAGTTTTACAGACTTTGCTTATCGTGTCAGAAATGTTAATCATACAAAGATTAAGTTTAAATTTGGTCAAAAATTTCCGGGTTGTCACAATACCTACCCGTTAAAGAAATTTCGTCCCGAAATTTGAGTGAGGTCGTCATGGCTGACAATAAAAATGTTTTCATGATGAATATGAGTTGGTAAATAGAATTTTATCACCATTGAATAATACGGATAAAACAATCCGATTACTCGAATCGTATGTGAGAAGTTATCGTAATAGAGTGAAATGGAGAATAGAGATTCGTCTTA
Source organism: Rutidosis leptorrhynchoides (assembly GCF_046630445.1). Classification (NCBI taxonomy): domain Eukaryota; kingdom Viridiplantae; phylum Streptophyta; class Magnoliopsida; order Asterales; family Asteraceae; genus Rutidosis; species Rutidosis leptorrhynchoides. The sequence goes on along the minus strand of NC_092334.1, from coordinate 138,083,312 downwards.
TCTCTTGATGTAGTGACGATTGATTTCCGGAATTTAAGGAATAGAAAATCTTCATAATTTAAATAAGATTTGATTTTTCAGAATTTGCGGAAATTAGGATTTTTTTTTAAATGCGTAATCTGCCTCTATTGCTGTGTCCGATATTTTGCTATAAATTTACCTCTTCCGTTTCATTATTTTCACTACTCCTATATCTTCTTCCTCATTTCATACTTTCAAAATATTGTGAAATGCTTCATCCAGTTCTGATTCTTGATATACTCCTAACTTTCATATCTGTCATTCTTCTTTTTCATCTACCACCAGGGGAAATTACTTTCTTCTACCATTACCTTGGGGTTATAGTGTTTTTCATTCTCCCGTATCTTTATATTGCTATACGCATTGATATAAACGGTTTGTAATATATGTGTTGTTGTCAGGCTTTATATTTTCCCTTATATTTAGGAGCTCCATGCTTTTGTTTTTCCTTCCCGACTTTAAGTCAAGCGAATAATGGTCCAGAATTTGTAGGTATGAATTTCGTAATGAACATAATTAATGTTCTAAGAAAGAAACGGTAATGGCACAATATGACTTGTCAAATTACCAGAATACCTGGAAAAGACCGAATCATCAAGAAAAATATTTTCTTGATAAATTTAGAGGTTAAATATAATGAAAGAGTTATGTAACATGGTTCATGATGAGGGTGTGATCTGTGAACATTTATCACGTTCCATTAGAAACTCAGCATGACTTACTGTAATATAATCACGTTGATCAAGTGTCATTATATTATACTAACTCATGCTTCAGTTCCCAACATTACTTCAAAACATCCATTTTTTTTGGAATTTTTAAGATTTTAGAAACTAAAATAGTTTATTTTATGATGTAACACAGATAGCGCGAAGAGGTAATGATTTCAGATAAGAATGGTTTTGAAAAATATCTTCAGAAATATGGAGGATATTTATAATGGGAGATACGATGATATCTTTGAATATTTAAAATAAAATGATGATGAAGAATATTGTCCGCAAAGTTTTTAGAGTAAGGAGTAAGGTATTCGCTAATGATTTCAGCAGATACTGAATCATTTGGATTCTTTGAAGGTAGATTCAGTCTTTGTGATTTATCCACAGCCTCTTTCATACTTTACTCAATCCGTTTTTCAGTTCCAAACCTTCTCTTTTTCCGAGCTTTGCCAACACACTATTCTTTATCATCAAACTTTTTACCGTTAAGGTCGTTTACAGTTTTTGCTGCTTCATCAGTACTTTTCAAAATTTCGAGAACTTGTTCGCAGTTTAAGGTGTTTTTCGGAAACTTCACATTCAAAGTGCGTAAGTATAGGAGATAGATGTTATATGTACACATATAACTGTTTGAGTAGACATGCTACGAGATTTCAAAATACTGATTGCTGATTCCCAGTAATTGGCAAGACAATTCTTGTTATAAGATGCAGATGAGTAAATGATGGGGTTTCTATAAATATAATGATTTTTTTGGAAAGTCAAAGATCAATGAAGTTGTTGGTAAGTTTACTGCTAATGTGGTGGAACATGAAAGGTTCTCCAGTAACAAGAACGTATATGTCAAGGTTATAATAAGGTTATTCTGAAAAGTCGAAGTTGACTGGTTGGAAGTGTGATGAAAATTTGATATCTTGAAAAGAATTGCAAGATTATTTTCGGTAATAACAACGTTAAAGGATCTTGCACAGATTTAAAGTTAAAGTATAGCTTTGAAAGTTGTAGAGATCTAAGAATGATGTCACCGGTACAGAGTTATGACTTGGATTCTGATCCATCAATATCAGAATATGTAATTAAATTTGTATGAAAATGATTGTATATCGTTGTGAGCATAGTTAATAATTTTTGAATCAAAGTTGAAGAATGTACAGTATAACATATTAATTGTGAACTTATATATTTCTCGGGAATTACCTACCCGTTAAAGATTTCACAAGTAATATTTTGTACAAAAGAATTTTTATTACCGTCTTTATGAAAATATATGTATGTATATTTTCTTCAGATGTAATACAGATTTGATGAGTTAATATTATATTAAGCTCATTTGATTTTTGACTTGAATTAGAAATGAATAATCTCTAAAACATTAAAGATTTAATAATCTTTACGGAGTATTTCACTAATGTAATCAATACTCAGTTTTATTGATATTTTCTCAGTGAATCATGTTGGTGCTCATGGAACTCTTGCTAACTTCGCAAGGTACGAATGATGTTTTATAGAAAGTTTTGAATACATCGAAGATGAAAGTATAAAATCAACCATATAATTGAATAATATACTTAGTTTATTATGAAATGGAATTCATTGAGTTGAAATCAGAGATTTTAGTTAACGATGGTTAAGTCATTAACGAAGGATGTACATCATAGCATATTAGTAATATGAACTAACCAAGTAGTACCTACCAGTTAAGATTCACACGTAATAGCTTAGTACAAAAAGATTTATTTTGATTTCAAAATTCATATATATTAAATATACATAAAATTTCTTCAGGGGAAATGAGTTAATACTTCATCGGTTATTGTTGCTGGTATTTTTTTGTAACTACGATGCGTATGACGTTGATGTTCAAGGTACATATTGTGATGTTGAGGCTTGCGGTGCGGATGTTGTTGGTTGTGGTAATGGTACTATTGGTATTGTTGTCGGTGGTACTGTTGATGCCGGTGATTCTGCTGGTGCTTGTAACCTTTGCACCATATTCTCCAAAGCCACTACCCGAGCGCGAAGCTCGTTGACTTCTTCTACTACACGGGGATGATTGGCAGTTCGGATGAGCGGATGAATAAGATCCAGAATTTGAGAGAGTATATGATCATGATGAGATATTCTGGAGATGAGAGAGAAAATGGTATTACGAACAGGTTCGCCGGTAAGTGCTTCCGGTTCTTCGCCAAGAGGGCAATGTGGTGGATGGAAGGGATCGCCTTCTTCTTCTCTCCAATGATTAAGTAGGCTACGAATCTATCCCCAATTCATCCAGAATAGGTGATGGCTAAATGGTTGATCCATTCCGGTTACACTGCCTTCGGAGTTCAGGTGAATATCTATATCAGAATAGCTGTCGGAGTTTAAGGAATTTGAACTACATACGTGATCCATCTTATATAATCAGGGAATTGATTTTTGATATAAGATAGATTATAGAATTTAGATTGGTACTCTTCAATACATAATTTACATATGTATATATAATATCAAAATCCCGTAAATTACGGAGAAATTTTCGGAAGATGTCAGGAAAAGTTTACAGTAACAGATACGCTAAGATATGAATTTTTATCTATACACGATTTATGCAATAAATGCAGGAAAACGTGTCTAGACTTAAGAATGATAAGCATGTAATTTCCGACGAGAAATGATAAGCAAAACTTTTAACATGCAGACACGGTCGAAGTCCAGACTTACTAATGCATCTTAACAACTATCAGTTAGACACATTCATGCAAGACCTGGTTCGCTAGGACCAACGCTCTGATACCAACTGTGACGATCGCTCCAAATCCACTTGGATGAACACGTCATTCATCGATTTCATTGCGAGGTATTTGACCTCTATATGATACGTTTTGTAAACATTGCATTCTTTTGAAAAGGCACACCATAAATGAATATTTAAATCAAAGGTTTTCGACATCTGATGATTTCTACATATAGACAATCACCGTAATATAATAATTTACAATAATACTTCCATTGACAATGCAGTCAAAATAAGATACATGGTGATGATTTGGTGAATGCAATGTTTCCTTGAAAAATATGCCATGTATGACTCCATGCACATAGCTTGTCTAACATATAAGCAAACAGCGGAAGACTTCTAGGGAACCTGAGAATAAACATGCTAACAAGTGTCAACACAAAGGTTGGTGAGTTCATAGTTTTAATGTTGCACATTATCTGTATATAAAGGTGGATCACAAGATTTCAGTTGTTCAATCCAGAAACGTTTATCAAAATATTCTACGAAATTGAGCACCCTGGTAACTAAACTTAATGTATATATAATTTGTACCCTTTGTATAATCATCTTAATAATACATGCAAACCAACGTGTACGCTTCTCAAATAGCATACGTCCGTTAAAAGGCTAGTGCTCTAGCTCGGACGGGGATATCAAGCCCTATGGATCCATATACTACTACTCGCGCCCACCAGTTCTTATAACTGGCAGTTACTAGTTACCAAAGCTAAGGGATTTTCGATTCAAACTCAGTATAGAATTTAGTATGTACTTGTGTCCATTGTTTAAAATAAAGTGCATGTATTCTCAGCCCAAAAATATATATTGCAAAAGCATTTAAAATGGGATCAATGAAACTCACCTTAGCAGCATATAAAGTCGTTCACCAAAATGTGATCGAAACTCGGATTACCAAATAACCGTAGATCTCAACCTAGAGAACATATGTTGGTCAATAAATGTCTATCAAGCTAGGTCAGGTCATAGTGTATCACAATCCTAATGCTCGAGATCGACATACAAAAGTTATCCAAAGTCATTTCAAAAAGTCAATTTTGACAGTTGTTTTACAAAACGAGACGTACCTTATATAAGGATTCATTTACTCGGTTGGTAATATTCAAAAAACCAATTTATCAATCTCGTAAACAAGTTGTTTAAATCTTAATTGAAGATTCAAAAGCAATTTCAATTAACGTTAATCATAATTCAGTTGATCTTATCTTTTAATCCGTTCATCGAATTTATTCGATATCTAAATGAAAAGTTATTGATTTTTCGCTAGCTTTCCGAAAACATGTATATCATATACCGTTTACCAGTAATATATGTATTTAATTCGTGATTCATTATAAACTGTTTAACGACTAAATTTAGTATACAAGCATGTATAAATATATATTCGAGCACTAGACATGGATACACTATTAATATATAATAGATAAGATATAAATGCTTACGTATCAATATTGTGATTCAATATTGTTGGAAAGTACGTAGACGTAACGGAGATGATAAACACTAGATTTGATTCAAAAATATACCCCCGAACATTACCCATAACCTCCTTGGCAATAACCCATAATTTCCTTAGCATTAACCCGTTTGAGAACTCGTTTTGAAAGTTACACGCTCATGACCTCGTCGTAATATTTTATGTATAATACTAATAATAACACTAATATTACAAATAATAATATTAGGATTAATAATAATAATAATAATAATAATAATAATAATAATAATAATAATAATAATAATAATAATAATAATAATAATAATAATTTAAATAATACGGAGTAAAAAGAATGAGGAAAGAAACAGAATAGATCGAGCTATTTATACATGTATGCTGAATCTGATGCCCATGCGATCGCATGGGCTTTCAATGCAAATGCCATGCGATCGCATGGCCCGTCTGGACAGCTCACTTTCGTTTGTTTTCTTGCTTGTTGACATATTATTTAATTATATATATAATATATTTAATTTATATAATTAATTATATATTATATTAAATTCACATGCATAGTTGACTTGTAATTTTTGTTCCGATAAGTGGTACGTTGTCACTCGACTTATGTCTCGGTTCCGGTTTTTCGAACGCCCTTTCATACGCTGAGAAAACTAGTACTTTTCTTTTCGTGACTCGTACCTTTGTCAAAATATAAACTTAATCATTGATAACTATGTCACTCTAAGTGTAGCTTTAATCAATTAAGTGTTTTAGTTATTTGCTTCTATAAATCATCGTCTCGTAGTATATACATATACATATATACATATTTTTATTTATTTTGAAATAGTGTTTTACTGTAGCACAGTTACTGAAGCAAGCCAATTTTTACTGTAGCAATTCACTGTAGTAAAGACAATTTCACTTTAGCAAATAGTGATTTTCGAAGACAATGTAGCATTTTGAGTACTGTAGCAATTTGAAAATACTGTAGCAAATTAGTGTTTTACTGGTTCATCTTAAACGCTTTAGTTAACTTATCTAAATATCAATCGAATCAATAAATGAATGTTACTATCGTTTACTAAATAACTTGAAATCATATATATGTATATATACATAAATCAGTTTTTAAATACACATTGGAAGTTATTTATAATTAATTTTAATAATAAATATTTCAACTTATCATATATATTCAAATAGATATTTAAACCAATAAGTTTAATGTACGGTATCAAACAATTAATACATCGTTACATTTTCAAGTTATAGTATATATGTATCTATTTACATATAATTGTTCGCGAATCGTCGAAAACAACCGAAGGGTATTTAAATATATAAAAGTAGTTCAAAAATTTTGAGATTCAGTTTTACAGACTTTGCTTATCGTGTCGGAAATATTAATCATACAGAGATTAAGTTTAAATTTGGTCAAAAATTTCCGGGTTGTCACACCCTTCAGTTTTAATCCACAAATAAACATATCACTTAGTCGAGCATATATCTCATGGCAAATCACGTTTTCGCAAGTTGTCATACAAATGAAAAACATCAAGGAACATATAAAATAACACATTCCAGAAGGTTATAGCCTCAATAAACTTCTAGTTCACTCTAGCAATTTTTGTTTAACTTTAAAAACAGTTTCAGCTCTCTTTAAAACATGAATCTTCGTTTTGACGCACCGAGAGCATCACAAAAGCTTTTGACGCAAATCTTAAGTCTAACATGCATGGTTTTTCACAAGGATTACAGTAGGACACTTTTCATTAGCCAAATCATAAAGCACACAACTCTGAAAATTCGTATATCATTTGAAACCCGAACGAAACTTCGATTAATCATAACTTGAGCATACGATAATGAAATCAAGCAAAATCAAAGCCCAAACTTATTAATTTTTCGATATCTATCTATCTAGATATAATACAAAATCAGTACATAAACCAATTTTCTGATGACCCGGAAATTTCCGATCAAATTTAAACTTTATCTTTAAATGGTTTCGACATGATAAGTAGTGGAAATAATAAGATATAATTGAATTATTAGAATTTAATATGTAAATTAACAAATAGAATTAATAATTTACTATTATATATAATTATATATATATGAATCTATGTATGAATTCAATTAATAAGTATAAATATATTGTAATATATATATATATATATATATATATATATATATATATATATATATATATATATATATATATATATATATAAGATCTCTAATAGTAATTATTATAACATCTATAAAATATATAAATATTTAATATTTAATAGATGTATTCATATAATATATGATATAATTATTAATAAATGTAATTACAAGTTGTATTATTAATATATGTATAATAATTATAAGATAAAATATAGTTACTATATTAAAATGGTTATTAATATTAATATCAGTATTATGAATATCATTATATAATATAATATATATATATATATATATATATATATATATATATATATATATATATATATATATATATATATATATATATATATATATATATATATATATATATATATATATATATATATATATATATATATATATATATATATATATATATATATATATATATATATAATTTGATACAATTAAATTGTTATACTATTATGGTTATTAAAAATAACCACTTCCATTTAAAATTATTATCATTATTACCTTTATCAATAATTTTATTATTATTATTATTTTGATATTATTATTAATATCATTATTAATTCTAATATTGTTTTATTAGTAATATTTTGATTATTAATAGTATTATTATTATTTATGATATTATTAATATTAGTATTTTTTAATTTAATTCTATTATTAATAAATGTATTATTAATAAATGTATTATTATTATTTATTATTATTAGAATTATTATTATAATTATAATTGTTAATAGTATTACTTATATAAACCAAAAATTTATATATGAAAAGAGGAATCAGATTCAGTTGAACGTAACCATCTAGCTCTATCCAATTTTGTTTCTTATCTACAATTCTGTACTAATATTCGAAGTTACAAGCAGATATATCCAAAATCAGTTTTCAGTCTTTTTCTCCTATTATTTTTGTCCTGATTTAATTATTCTGCAAAAAAATTCAATTCTATATAAATCACAATTACTCAGTGTTTTTGGCAACACTCATTGAATTCCTTATTAATTCTATCAATTACAAATACTCGTTAATTGTTTTATACAAGGTATTTGTGATGCCCCGTACAAAACCATCGTGTACGAATCATCAACAACAGGATCATTACAAGGTTAAGTACTATATGCTGTAATAAAAGAAGTTGCATTCACGATAAAAAGGTGACGTTATAACCGACATCAAATGTTTTACACCAACAGTATGCTTCTATGAATAGCAAGCATGAATAAATTTATGTGACCCTTAGGTCGTTACAAAACATAGTTTCAAATGTAATTAAGTTTGAATGCAAGATAAAGTAGTTCATGCAGTGATAACACTAGAGCAGCGGGTGTCTACGGCAAGACTAGCACGACAGCGGAAGCAAATACCTTAAGCACCTGAGAAAAATATGCTTAAAAACGTCAACACAAAGGTTGGTGAGCTATAGTTTAAGTATAACAGTATGTAAGGTAGGCCACGAGATTTCAGTGCTACAAAGAGCGTTTCAAAATAGTATGATAAAGTAAATGTTAACCGTGGGCACTTGGTAACTAACTTAACGTTTATACCCCCTGAAAGTACACTTGGCAAGTGCGTATGTCTATGAAGTATTAAACACCCGTTAAATACATGTGCTACTAGCCCGAGTGGGGATGTCAAACCCTATGGATCCATATCTAAGATTCGCGTTCACCGGTTCAAAGACCAATGACTAAACTTTACGGAGCTAAGGGGAAAGTTTATGCCGTTGTATAACCCACACATATATAAAGTTTAAGTACTCGTGCCTAGTATGTAAAATGTAAAATGCGCATGTATTCTCAGTTCCCAAAATAGTTAAAGTAAAAAGGGATGCTATAACTCACAATGATAAAGTAGCGGTAAAGTATGACTAGGAAAGTAAGCAAGTAATGAAGGTTGTCCAAACGGGTCCTCAACCTAAGTCAAATAGTACTAAGTCAGTAAAATCGTCCGAAAAGGTTTAAAAGTATGTAAATAAGGTCTTAAGGGTCATCATCATTCATCATCAAACAAAAGGCGTGAAGTAAGTTTCGTTTATGAAAGTAGTTTAAAACAAAGGCTGACTTCAGTCAGTCACCACGGTCTCTACCCTTACTGAATTAAGGTGAGACCAGTGGCCATGGCTCCGTATATGAGTCCTTTAAGTGTGGTAAAATTTACAGAAGCAGAATCGTCTTCGTTTGACCGTGGCGATGGTCTAAGTGCGAGTAGGTCAGAAATTTCTGCACAACGTTAAAAGGACATAGTGACGATCGGAGGGCCATAAATCCTAAACCGTAACTCGGATTAAGACGAGTCCTATATGAAAAATTATCTACTCGAAAAGATATATTTGAAAATCATAATCACAATAGCCCAGGTCTATTGGTCTTTTACAGAAACCAGAAAACAGTAGGTAGAAGACAGAAAGCAGAAAAATGATGGGTTCCAGTGAGTCTGGTTCTTGATGTTCATCATGGTTCTCGTCCTTGATGCCTATAGCTTCAAGTGTACAACTCATTGATGTGTTTACATCATCTTTACCATGGTTTGACCATCATAACCCTTGTGTAAGTCTAAGACGTGAAGCACAACTCAATTAAGTGTTGCAAGTGTTTTGATGAACCAAAGTTACATCAAAGTCTTAGATTTAACACATACATGAAATATAAAAGTAATACTAACTAAGTTTTGACAATTATGACACAAGTGTGAGTCTTAGACATGTAGATCAACTCACTTAAGAGTTGTATAAAGTTGATGAACCAAAGTTACATCAAGGTCTTAGATCTAACACTTACATGAACTTTAAAAGTAAAAACAAGTTACAAACTTGAAAGTAAACTAACTAATCAAGATCTTAAGATGTAGAACATAGTTCTTAGTTAGATCTTGAAGATCCAAGACCCAAAAGTCTAGATCTAAGGTTATTAAGTTAAATCCAACAAAATTATGTAAAGTTATAAATAAAGAGTTACACTTCCATGTTCTTGAATCTTTAAAGTTAACTTTAAATTTCAAGAAAGTATGAGATAAAGACTAACTTGTAGTACTTGAACAACAACAACAACAACAACAAACATGAAATTAATGTGTATAAAGTGAAGAAGTAAACTAAGTAAACAAGTAACTAAGTCATGGTTGTTCATACTTTTAAAGATTTAACCAAAGTTTGATCTTTAAGTAAAGTAAACTTTAAGTTTACTTCAAGAACTACAAGTATGATTTTAATCAACAGATAAACTTACAATCTTTTAAGAAAGTGTATGTAGAACATAACTAGTAAGTTTATGTTCTTGTTGTTCTTGTAAAACAAGATAAAAGGAGAATCAAACTAGAAAGTTTATTCTTGTAACATGTAAGTAAACAACAATAAACAAGTAATCAAACAAGCAAGTAACAAAAGACGATGATGATTTGGTAGCCAAGGCTACGGTTTTGGATGAAGAACAAGGAGAGAAAAGAGTTCAAGTTGCTTACAATATGAGAGAAAAAGTGAGAAAGAAAGTTGCAAGTTTGAGAGTGTTTTTGTGAATGAGAGAATGTGAGAGTTTGAAGTAATGAAAAATGAAATAAAAACTCCCCATATGCTTGAGGATGGCAGACGGTTTGAGCACCCATGGGGAGGAGGAAAAAGTTTGTTGGTTATTAGCTTGTAAAGTCTTACAAAGTTGGTTAATGGAGGTAGTCTCATGGGGATTATGTGCAAACTAGATTCCTAATGCCTTAACTAACTAGTTCGATTCAAATATGATACTTACATGTAAAAGACTTGGGCTAAATAGTCCATTAAAGAAGTAGGGTGGGCTAATCAAGTCCATGTACAAAAATAAAGCCCAAGTTTGTAAGTAATTAACAAGTAATCCAATTAAAGCCCAAGTAATTAACTAAAAACCTTAGTTAATTAAAATGATTAATAAAACTAATCATGAATGTAAATAATACTCTAAAAATATTATTCGTGTAAGTCTCGGGTGTCACAAAGACGTTTCGGGCAATTAAAGTCAAGTACGTTTAGTCATGGTAACATGTAAATGTAATAACATACATTCGTTTAATCACAAGTATTAATAATAATAATTATTAATAAATAAACGTTGGAAAATTCAGGGTCGTTACAGTATTACATCGAAATTATATATAAAAAAATAAATAAATATGTTCTACTCGGTTCTTCATTTGATTTTGTCAAAACTCGAATTCGTATTTAGTTTCAAAATCTATTAATGAGGTTTTGTTAGGAGTCTATTACTCAAACTATCTGCAAAAAAATGAGATTCCAATTCCTTGTATTGATTGTTAATTTCTGAGTCAAAGTTTTTAAAACATAAAGTCAAACCTTGTTCTTGAATCAAATTCGAATTATTTGAGACGATTTGAGTTAAATTAATGTCTCAGATAGTTCATAAATAGGATTTGAAACCCTTTTCATTCAGGAATCACGATCTAAAATGTTCACAATATTGAAATCAAATTTTGTTTTTGAAACCGTAACAGCAGCGCTGTTCTTGTAATTTTTTTTACTGATTAATCAATTATTCGTTTGTGTATCTTTTAAAAATCTAAAACTATGAGACATCCCATTCATATCGATTATAAACGTCACGTACTTATTGGTGTCATTGCGAGGTATTGACCTCTATATGTGACATTTTTCAAAATCTGCATACGTTTTTATGATACAAACCATAACCTTTTTTATAACCAAAGGCTTAAATAACATAATAATGATTATCGTTTAGCAATAATCTTAGTCTTACAAACTTTACATTTGATAATAACAATACGATTTCCAACATATTTCACATTACAAATCTTTCGGTATGCAGTTTTATTTTTGACACAAATATGCATACTCCAAATCTTGCTTAAATTCAGCATAATGCAGCGGAAGCTTTTAATTATCACCTGAGAATAAACATACTTAAAACGTCAACATAAAGTTGGTGAGATATAGGTTTAATGCTAGCAGCGTTATAAATATAGACCACAAGATTTCATATACATAAACGTTTTAATAAAAATATTCTAAGTGGTTGAGCACTTGATAACCATACTTAACATTTAATCAACGTCGCATATTCCCTTTATTATAAAATCTCACTACACCGTACCAAGTATAGTTACCGAAACGAAGTACTGTGCAACCGTTGAATACTGGTCGTCCAGTCCGGTTGGGGTTGTCAGGCCCGATAGATCTATCAACAGGATTCGCGTTTACAATACCGCATGTAAATAGTAGTTACCAAGTTACAGGGAAGTATGCCGGTGGTACAACTCAACGTAGAATATATATTTTTAATCACTTGTGTCCATAACGTAAATCATAAAATGCATGTATTCTCATCCCGAAATATTTAGAGTTTAAAAATGGGACTATATACTCACTTTTGCCTTGAAGATATATAACACGACCTGGTCTCCGATAGATATCACGAACCTAACCATATATATAATATATCAACATATTTTCTTTTCAAGTAATCGTTACATATATACTTATAATACTTTTAATATCTTCTTAGTCCGTAGTTAGCAGTCCGATGTTAATGATCCACAATTAGTTGCTTAATAAAATAAATAAAGACCCCATCGTATTCATATTGATCAGAATTAATCTTGACCCATGGTACCGTGTTGTCAAATGACGTTTTGCGTACATAAAGTAACGTGTTGTCAAATGACGTGTTGCGTACAATCATGAGGTCTTATAATTAATCTTCTCGTATTGTTTACGGGTGGTCCTGAAATATGTAGAATCAAATCATGAGTAAATATATATAAAATATCATGTTAATTAGCCAAGATATGATTAGTATAGTTTTACTCCAATTAATTTCGTAGCTAAACTAGCTTCGGATACCCAATTTTGTTTTAGCCGTAGTTTCTTCAATACAACTCCGTTTCTGTTGGTTCAACTTGCCACTTCCTTGGATCGAGCCATTATTTATGAATATGAACTATAAATACCTTAGTTTGCATTCGAAATCACAGGTTATAGGTCAAACTTTGGTGAATCTTATGAAAGTGATCATTTCTGTCGTAAAAACAACATCTAGATGATCATTTTTACAAAAATACTTACACTTTGAGTTACGCCGTAAGATTTTTATATATTAACATATTCATAAGAAATATCACTTTTCCAGAATATAAACTTCCAATTCAAAGTTTAAGATGGTTTTTAATTATCCAACCCAAAACAGCCCCCGGTTGCATTCCAACGATGTAGATTCAGTTTTAAGGTGTTCTTTGTAAAATCAAGTTGTATCTTGTTAAGTTAGCATATTATTAATATATTTTACAGGTCTTGAAGTGTTTTAAAAGTCAAGTTAGAAGGATCTATTAATTTGCGAACAAGTTTGAAATCATTCAAACTATGTTCTTGTTGTTATATATATTCGTAGTAAGATAGTCATATATGAATTGAACAAGATGATGAACCAAGGTTATACGTCAAGTATGATGAAGAAAGTTACTGAATAAACAAGATATGAACTTGTTCTTGATGACTTGGAAGATTAAGAAGTGAAATCATGAAAGAAACAAAGGTTATAAGTAAGTTTATATCTTAATTTAAGATAATTAACTTACATGAATTGAATCAAAGTTTAAACATAGTTTTACCTTGATTATGAAGCTAGAAACTTATGAAGATCTTGAGGAACACATGAAGGTTGAAGATGAGAGAGTTTAGAAGATAATCTAGCTTGAAGAAAATTGATATGAAAGTGTATGTATGTGTATATATGGCGTGATATATGCATGTATATATATAGATCTTATGTTTTGATTTTTAGTTCATAAGTCTTGATTAATGACAAAGGATGGTTCCCACAAGTTGCTATCATGTTTCTTAATCATTCATGGCTGATCATTGGTATTTTCTATTGGTATATACCAATAGTAAATACATCTAGAAGCTGCGTATAATAAAGGTACATATACCCTAAGTATACGTGTAGAAATCTTGAGGAAACGGAACGAGAATTCAAATATAACTATTTTTTGTGAATATACTTATATTTTTTTATGTATTTAAGCCCTTCAAAAGTGATTAAATACGTATTCATACGATACTTTTATAAGCATTATAGGTTATAGGTATATATGTCAAAAAATGTTACGTATAGTTACCGTTTTGAAAACTTAAGTTAGTTGTCTCAATGTATACTTATAACTCATTGTTATTAGTACACAATGATATGTTAAACTAACCTTAGATCATGTTAAATATGTATAAATACGTATATGTACACAATCATATAATTATCGTATGTTATATAGTTCATGATATCATCGGTCAAATTGGACGGTCAAACGTTGTGTAAAACTCTTTTCAAAAACCCAAAACTCAACAATTTGGATTACTTATCATGTTGGTAATGTTTAATTTATGTAAATATTAATCTTATATGTATAAAACTATCGGAAAAATCCGGGTCGTTACAAACTAATGATAAGAATCGTTATTACTTGGTCTTGAACACTAGTCGTGCTGTATGATGGTGAAGGACATAAACAGACAGATATATGAGTTATAAATATATCGGGTGGGTTTTAAATCAGATAAATGGGTTTCGAAGAGTGGTTAAAGAGTTGTTCGGGTTAGCGGGTGGTCACGGGTTCGAGTCCCTAATGGAGCATTTTTTTCTAACAGCCTTTTCATGGAAGGTAGTTCATTTTTTTTTATAATTATCATTTCCTTTATTATAATAATAATAATAATAATAATAATAATAATAATAATAATAATAATAATAATAATAATAATAATAATAATAATAATTATTATTATTATTATTATTATTATTATTATTATTATTATTATTATTATTATTATTATTATGATTGTTATTGTTATTGCAAGTATTAACTATTATTATTATAATTGTTACTTAGTATTATTGTTAATTTTATTACTAATATTAATATATGTATTATTATTATTATAATTATGATTATTATTATTATTATTATTATTATTATTATTATTATTATTATTATTATTATTATTATTATTATTATTATTATTATTATCATCATCATCATTATTATGAATATAATACAATTTATTATTATAAATATCATTATTATTATCATTTTATAGTTGTTAGTATTATTATCATTAATATCAACAAAAGTATTAGTAATAATATCATTATTATTGTTAATACGATTATTAGTATGATTATAATTAAACTTATTATCATTATTAACATTAGTAGTAAAATAGATATTTTTTATAATTATTGTTATTTTTTTAAGAATTAAGTATTATTATCAAAAATTAATATATTATTTAGTTAAAATATATAAGAAAATGAATACCTGGAACATATATATATTATTAATATAAAAAGGATATAACTAATAAATTATATATATATATATATATATATATATATATATATATATATATATATATATATATATATATATATATATATATATATATATATATATATTCGATTACAACTATGTATATTAATAAATATATAAATGATATAGGTTCGTGAATCCAAGGCCAACCCTACACGTGTTCAATGACGTCATATGTATTTTTACTACAAAATACAGTATTGTGAGTTTCATTTGCTCCCTTTTTAAATTCTTTTAAAATATATATTTTTGGGACTGAGAATACATGCGCTGCTTTTATAAATGTTTTACGGAATAGACACAAGTAATCGAAACTACATTCTATGGATGGATTATCGAAATCGAATATCACCCTTTGAGCTTGGTAACCTAAGAATTAGGGAATAGACACCCTAATTGACGCGAATCCTAAAGGTAGATCTACGGGCACTAACACCCCCCATACTGGAAAATGGTATGCTTTAGTACTTCGAGTTTATATTATACAGATGGATTTCTGTTTTGGGGATATTCTATATGCATTATGTTAATGTCGGTTACCAGGTGGTCAATCCATATGAATGATTTTTAAACACTTGCGAGTGTATGATTATTGAATAATGGAAATCTTGTGGTCTATTAAAATAATGGAAATGATTGATTATGATAAACTAATGAACTTACCAACCTTTTGATTGACACTTGAAAGTATGTTTATTCTCAGGTATTAAAGAAATCTTTCATTGTGCATTTGCTCATTTTAGAGATATTACTTGGAGTCATTCATAACATATTTCAAAAGACATTGCATTCGAGTCATTGAGTTCATCAAGATTATTAATAAGACAATTATAGTTGGATATTTTATGAAATGGTATGCATGCTGTCAACTTTCGATGTAATGAAAGTTTGTCTTTTAAAAACGAATGCAATGTTTGTAAAATGTATCATATAGAGGTCAAGTACCTCGCGATATAACCAAATGTAATGTATTCGTCCAGATAGATTAGGACGGGTTTCTACAGGTGGTATAAGAGCGGTGGTCTTAGCAAACCAGGTCTTGCATTAGTGTGTCTAACTAGTAGTTGTTAGAATGCATTAATGAGTCTGGACTTCGACCTTAGCTGCATGTCAAAAGTTTTGCTTATCATTTCTTGTCAAAAATTACTTGCTTATCATCCTTAAAGTCTAGACACGTTTTACTGCCTCTATTGCATAGAAAGTGTATAGATAAATTCATATCTTAGCGTATCTGTTATTGTTACCTTTGCCTGACAGCTTCCGTAGATTCCTCCGTCACTTTTGGGATTTTAGTATTATATATGCATATGTAAATTATGTATTGTAGGGTACTAATCTACATCCTATAATCTCTTTCTTATTGAAAATCCTTCATCTGATCGTACGAGATGAATCCCTCAACTAGTTCGAGTCCCTCAGATTCCGATAGCTATTCCGATAGTTATTCCGACAGCTATTCCGACAGGGATATTCACCTAAACTCCAAAAACAATGTAATCGGAATGGATCAACCAATTATCCATCATCTATTCTGGATGAATTGGGGATGGGTTCGTAGTCGACTTAACCGATGGAGACGAGAAGAAGGCAATCCCTTCCATCCACCACATTTCCCTCTTGGCGAAAAACCTGAAGTACTTACCGGCGAACCCATTCGAAACACCATCTTCACACTCATTTCCAGAATATCTCGCCACGATTATATTCTATCTAAAATTCTAAACCTTATTCACCCGCTCGTTCTGACCGACAATCATCCCGGAATAATAGAAGAAGTCAACGAACTTTGCGCTCGAGTAAATCAATTTAGAGAATATGGTGCAAAATTTACCAGCTTCAACAACATCATCGGCACCAACAGTACCATCAATAAACAGCACCAGTACCATCAACAATCCATGCCTCAACATCTCATTCTGTACCTCGAGTATAATCATCGTTCTACGTATCGTTCTACATCAATTATCTTCGTTCTTCATGGCGATTATGTAATCCCTAATGTTTAAGAGATTATGTATTCTAGTTTTAACGGTAAAGAAAATGAGATTAATGAAATGTCCCATTCATATTGATTATAAACGTTCCATATTAATTGATTTCGTTGAGAGGTTTTGACCTCTATATGAGACGTTTTTCAAAGACTGCATTCATTTTTAAAACGACCATAACCTTTATTTTATCAATAAAGGTTTTAAAAACATTACGTAGATTATCAAATAATGATAATCTAAAATATACTGTTTACACACGACCATTACATAATAGTTTACAATAGAAATATATTACATCAACATATGTTTCTTGAATGCAGTTTTTACACAATATCATACAAACATGGACTCCAAATCTTGTCCTTATTTTAGTATGCAACAGCAGAAGCTCTTAATATTCACCTGAGAATAAACATGCTTTAAACGTCAACAAAAATGTTGGTGAGTTATAGGTTTAACCTATATATATCAAATCGTAACAATAGACCACAAGATTTCATATTTCAATACACATCCCATACATAGAGATAAAAATTATTCATATGGTGAACACCTGGTAACCGACATTAACAAGATGCATATATAAGAATATCCCCATCATTCCGGGACACCCTTCGGATATGATATAAATTTCGAAGTACTAAAGCATCCGGTACTTTGGATGGTGTTTGTTAGGCCCAATAGATCTATCTTTAGGATTCGCGTCAATTAGGGTGTCTGTTCCCTAATTCTTAGATTACCAGACTTAATAAAAAGGGACATATTCGATTTTGATAATTCAACCATAGAATGTAGTTTCACGTACTTGTGTCTATTTTGTAAATCATTTATAAAAACCTGCATGTATTCTCATCCCAAAAATATTAGATTTTAAAAGTGGGACTATAACTCACTTTCACAGATATTTCCTTCCTCGAAAATAAGACTTGGCCACGGATCGATTCACGAACCTATACAAATATGTACATATATATCAAAGTATGATCAAAATATAATTACAACCATTTTTATTATGTTTTAAAGATTTGAGTGTATTAAGTCAGCTGTCCTCGTTAGTAACCTACAACTAGTTGTCCATAATTAGATGTACATAAATAAATCGATATATATTATCTTGAATCAATCCACGACCCAGTGTATACATGTCTCAGGCTAAATCACAACTCAAACTATATATATTTTTGGAATCAACCTCAACCCTGTATAGCTAACTCCAACATTACTGCATATAGAGTGTCTATGGTTGTTCCAAATAATATATATAGATGGGTCGATATGATATGTCAAAACATTTGCATACGTGTCTATGGTATCCTAAGATTACATAATATATTAGAATACATGTATAATACAATATAAGTTAGCTAGGATATGATTAATATAGATTTGTTACCAATTTTCACGTAGCTACAACAAGCAAAAATAACCAATCTTGTTTTACCCATAACTTCTTCGCTTTAAATCCGTTTTGAGTGAATCCAATTGCTATGGTTTCATATTGAACTTAATTTTATGAATCTATATAGAAAAAGTATAAGTTTATAGTCGGAATTATAGGTTACAAGTCATTTTTGTAAAGGTAGTCATTTCAATCGAAAGAACGACGTCTAGATGACCATTTTAGAAAACATACTTCCACTTTGAGTTTAACCATGATTTTTGGATATAGTTTCAGGTTCATAAGAAAAATCATTTTTCCAGAAGAATAACTTTTAAATCAAAATTTATCATAGTTTTTAATTAACTAACCCAAAACAGCCCGCGATGTTACTACAACGGCCTATATCCGGTTTTACGGTGTTTTTCGTGTTTTTTGGTTTTAAATCATTAACTTAGCATATCATATAGATATAGAACATGTGTTTAGTTGATTTTAAAAGTCAATTTAGAAGGATTAACTTTTGTTTGCGAACAAGTTTAGAATTAACTAAACTATGTTCTATTGATTTCAAGTTTAAACCTTCGAATAAGATAGCTTTATATGTATGAATCGAATGATGTTAAGAACATCATTACTACCTCAAGTTTTGTGGATAAACCTACTGGAAAAGAGACAAATGGATCTAGCTTCAAAGGATCCTTGGATGACTTGAAAGTTCTTGAAGCAGAATCATGACACGAAAACAAATTCAAGTAAGATCATCACTCGAAATAAGATTGTTATAGTTATAGAAATTGAACCAAAGTTTGAATATGAGTATTACCTTGTATTAAAAAGATATATTACTGTAAATAAGAAAGATTTCTTGAGGTTGACTGATCATTTTACAAGATTGGAAGTAAGCTAGCAAACTTGGAAGTATTCTTGATTTTATGAAACTAGAACTTATAGAATTTATGAAGAACACTTAGAACTTGAAGATAGAACTTGAGAGAGATCACTTAGATGAAGAAAATTGAAGAATGAAAGTATTTGTAGGTGTTTTTGGTCGTTGGTATATAGATTAGATATAAAGGATGTGTAATTTTGTTTTCATGTAAATAAGTCATGAATGATTACTCATATTTTTGTAATTTTATGAGATATCTCATGCTAGTTGCCAAATGTTGGTTCCCACATATGTTAGGTGACTCTCATGGGCTGCTAAGAGCTGATTATTAGAGTGTATATACCAATAGTACATACGTCTAAAAGCTGTGTATTGTACGAGTACGAATACGGGTGCATACGAGTAGAATTGTTGATGAAACTGAACGAGGATGTAATTGTAAGCATTTTTGTTAAGTAGAAGTATTTTGATAAGTGTCTTGAAGTCTTTCAAAATTGTATGAATACATATTAAAACACTACATGTATATACATTTTAACTGAGTCGTTAAGTCATCGTTAGTCGTTACATGTAAATGTTGATTTGAAACCTTTAAGTTAACGATCATGTTAAATGTTGTTAACCCAATGTTTATTATATTTAAAGAGATGTTAAATTGTTACATTATCATGATACTATGATATATAATATATCTTAGTATGATATATATACAGTTAAATGTTGTTACAACGATAATCGTTACATATATGTCTCGTTTCGAAATCATTAAGTTAGTAGTCTTATTTTTACATATGTAGTTCATTGTTAATACACTTAATGATATATTTACTTATCATTTAACATAATTAACCAAGTGTATCAATATCTTAATATGATTCATATGTACTTAGTAAGACGTTGATATAACGATAATCGTTATATATAACGTTTTCGAGTTTCTTAAATTCAATAGTCTCATTTTTATGTACATAACTCATTGTTAAAATACCTAATGAGATACTTACTTATCATAATATCATGTTAACTATATATATATATATATATATATATATATATATATATATATATATATATATATATATATATATATATATATATATATATATAATGATATATATGTCATCATATAGTTTTTACAAGTTTTAACGTTTGTGAATCACCGGTCAACTTGGGTGGTCAATTGTCTATATGATACCTATTTCAATTAATCAAGTCTTAACAAGTTTGATTTCTTAACATGTTGAAAACACTTAATCATGTAAATATCAATTTCATTTAATATATATAAACATGGAAAAGTTCGGGTCACTACAGTACCTACCCGTTAAATAAATTTCGTCTCGAAATTTTTAAGAAGTTGGAGGTGTTGACGAATCTTCTGGAAATAGGTGCGGGTATTTCTTCTTCATCTGATCTTCATGCTCTCAGGTGAACTCGGGTCCTCTACGAGCATGTCACACCCCCAAATATGGACCAGGGGTAATTGTGACCAATCATATCATAACACAGTTGTATAAGCGAGAACGACTCTAAATGAGACGTTTTATTTATTAAATAAACAACGGAAGCATTATTCAAAGTTTTACATCATAAGAGTATAGTAAATGGAAATTTTTTTAAACAAAATGATAAATATGAATGATGGACTCCATGCAAGCAGCAAAGCATACATCAATCATCTAGTAGCAAGTAGCAGCTAGCTCAATCATCACCTGAGACAAAACACGCTTAAAGTGTCAACCAAAAAGGTTGAGTGAAATTCATAGGTTTATAAATAATATCCAAAGTTTTATACCGCAAGATTTAGTTTAAAGTTGATTGATATAGAAATATCAATCTAAAAGTGTTGCTGCATTTTGTAATATCGCTACTAAACAAGTTTACCCTATGACACCTTGTACTGTCAGTGTCGTGGAATCATTATTATGTAACCAAAGACAAACGGTCGAATGGTTAGAGACGTTACTCTCAATAGGCCTACTCACAAAAATTAAGTTTGCATTTAAACGTAGCAATTGACGATATTACAGTAGGGATTTAGCATGAATCAAAGCATGACAGCAAAGTTAACAATTTAGTACTTGTGTCTAAGCGTAAAACAGTTATAAAGCAAGCATGTGTCTCACCCCAAAAGTTATAAAACAGTTATGAAACAGTAAAAAGTGGGGCTATGAAGTTCACCTTAGTAGCACACGAAAGAATTGAACGGAAGGACGTGACCGAGATCTCAACCTAGAGATAGAACGTATGATCAGACATTGCCTAACAGACAATAGTATATAGTACTATATTGATAGTAATGGTTCACTAAAGAATTTCCATTTTCGGAAGGTTACTATTTATGGAAAGTTTCCACTTATAGTAATTTTCTAATTTTAGAAAGTTCGGGTTAATCTTTAGCAAGATGTTGTACAACTCTACTCAAACTTCGTTGCTATCAAATAAGTCAGGAATGACCAGATGTAACCGGGGGCCCAGGATTCTTGACCAGAATCTAAGTCATGGCATTCGAGATCCACAAACTTACCTATAAATGGCATCCTAGACATCATTCACTTACGACCGTGAGTAGCGATGAAGTTCACATGAATTATACATTATCTTTGATTAACCTTCACTTTAGGTGTATACACACAACAAATTATTAATGTACTTAATAATTATATATGTGATAATATAACCTAAGTTTTATTTAATATTTAGTTATTATACCTTAGTATGTCTTATATATATTAAATATAATTACCTTTAAATAAATACCTAAATTACTTCAAAAATATTAGTTTTTTATTAATCGAACATTATTCAAAAATGTCTAAATAATAAATTAAATATCTAAAAATTACATACATAATTTTTATAGTCTTAGTTAATCATATAGATTAGTAGAAAAATTTAATAAAATGTTTTTATTATATTTTTGTATTTATTTTTGTTTTTACCCTTAATGTATTCACAAAAAATTTTAATTCTACATAATTACTAAATAAACCCAAATAATTATTTTTATAATTTTTATAAGTTTCTATCAGTCTAATAACCTGTAGAAAAATATATAAAAAAATATTTTTTATTATTTTATATTTATTC
Source organism: Rutidosis leptorrhynchoides (assembly GCF_046630445.1). Lineage (NCBI taxonomy): Eukaryota > Viridiplantae > Streptophyta > Magnoliopsida > Asterales > Asteraceae > Rutidosis > Rutidosis leptorrhynchoides. Next base: position 138,060,456 of record NC_092334.1, on the reverse strand, counting down.
TTAATTTAGCTTCGAATTACATAATAATAGAGTTTAATTATATAATAAATACTAATTCGACCCAAGTAATTATTTTTATAATTTTTTCAGATCTATATAAGTTTTAAAAACTTAAAAAAAATTATATATATTTTATTTTTGGTTAAAAGTATTTATTATAAATTTTACATTGTTTTTACGTTTAAACACTATATAATTCGTATTTAATTATAAATAATATTCCATAAATTATCAAAATTATTTTTATGCATCATAACACTTATAATACTAATTATAACATATAAACATAATTAATTTCGAATTTTACAAAGAATATACAATAAATATAAATATAAATGACAATATTGAAAAAAATTAATAAAAATAGAAAGTACCTCAAATTTTCTTCAAGGTTTTGAGAGAATAAATTAAGTTTTTGTGTTTGGCAAGAAAAAATGAATGAGGAGCCATGTATTTATAGATAAAAAATGGTTGGTGAAAAGAAAAAAATAATAAAATAAAGGTGCCAATTTTGACAAAATAATAAAAACATGTTAAAAATGTTTTTAATAAGTTTTTGTTTTTGAAAATATTTAGTCAAAATTCATGGGCTCATTATTTAATTTTTAAAAAAAATCTTATTTCTTTTTTTTATATAAGCTAAAAATATAAATAATGATTAAAATAACTTATCATTTAATTAATAATTATGTTACATATAGTTTTATATATAATACACATTAATATTAATATTAACTAAAGTTATTTTATATAATTAGTATAAACTTTAGTTAACAAAATGTGTCGACGAAAAAAAAATATTTAATCAACGTCGAATTTAATCATATATTAAGTATGGATAACAACCCTAGGGGAAAATTAGTCAATTCAAGTATGAAAATATGAGGGTTGTTATAGTACCTACCCGTTAAAGAAATTTCGTCCCGAAATTTGACAGATATCGTCATGGTTGATAATAAGTATGTTTTCATGACGGATATGAGTTGTAAAATAGAGTTTTATCACTATTGAGTAATAAAACAATTCTATTACGTGAAGAGTATGAGTGAAGTTATTGTAAAAAAAATGAAATGAGGAAAATAAAGATTTGTTTTAACTCTTGACGTAATTAAAGTTGATTTCCGGAATTCAAGGGATTTAAAGAAAATCTTTATAATCTGTATAAGATTTGATTCTCCGGTAATTAAGAAAATTAAAATTGCCTTGATTGCTGTGTCTGGAATTTTGCTATAAATTAGCTTCCTCTTTTTCATTATCTTTACCACTTCTGTACTTTCTTTCTCGATTCATACTTTCAAAGATTGTGAAAATGCTCCATCCAGTTCTTATCCTGGATATTTTTCTGACTATCGTTTCTGTCATTCTTCTTTTTCATTTACCCCCAGAGAAATCTGTTTACTTCTACAATTACCTTGGGGTTATAGTGTTTTTAATTCTCCCGTGTCTTTATGTTGCTATACGCATTGATATACACGGTTTGTAATTTCCGTGTTGTTATCGGGCTTTATATTTTCCCTTATATGTCGGAGCTCTATGCTCTTGTTTTTCCTTCCCGACTTCAAGACAAGCGAATAATGGTCCAGAATTCGTAGGTACGAAGTTTCGAATGATCATAAAATACAAAGCAGAAGGAAAGGTAATAGTACGATTTGATTTGTCAAATTACCAGAATTACTAAGGACAGAACTATCAAGAATATATGTTCTTGATATGTTCAGAGGTTAAGTAGAATGTAAAAGTCATGTAACATGGCAAATGATGATTATAAAGTCTATGAATCATCATCTTCCATTAAAAATTTAGCATGACTTACTGTAATATAATTACGTTGGCCTGACGTCATTATATTATACTAACTCATGCTTCAATTCCCAACACTACTTCAAATCATTCAAAATTTAAACTTGTATGTTACAGAAATATAGAAACTAAAACAGTTTCCTTTATTATGTAACACAGATAGTGCGAAGTGATAAATAATTTCGGACAAGAATAGTTATGAATGTATCTTTAGAAATATGGAGGATATTTATAACGAAAGATACGATGATATCTTAGAATTTTCTAAGATCAAATGATAACGAGGAAAACTCTTCTATAAGGATTTAGAATGCGTAAGGAGATCTTTTGTGGTTTTTATCAGAAATTGAATCATCTAGATTCTTTGATTACAGGTTTAGTCCTTGTGATTTGTCCACGGTCTCCTTCATGGTTTGCTCAATCTGTTTTTCAGTTCCAAATCTGAGCTTTTTCAATACGTCATTCTTTATCATCAAACTTTTGGCCATTAAGACCATCTATAGCTTTTGCTGCTTCGTCAACATTCTCAAGGTTAACGAATCTGAATCATTGATTGTCAATCCGAGGTGTTTTCAAGAATTTTGAATTTAAAGTGTTTAAGCGTAAGATGCATCCATTAATGGATCTAACGGTTGACGAAGAAATGTTGTGATTTTCAAAAGTAAGGAATGGTAAGTTCGGTGGTTTGATGTGATAATTCATCATAGAATATGAATGAATATAATTCATGAATGTAGTGATCTTTAAGAAGATAACACTTGCTAAAGCTTTACTTAAATTTTGATATGTCAAAATCAGAATATATAATTGAATTTGTATAAAAATGGTTATTCTTTAGTGAACGGATACATATGTGGAAGTAAGTAGTATAGTTAATGACTGTTGAATCAGAATTGAAGAATGTACGGTGTAACATATTAATGTGAGATATAAATATTTCTCGGGTATTACCTACCCGTTAAAATATTTTCACCGTCAACAGTTTGTACAACAGAATATTTAATTACAATCTTTATGAAAATATACGTACATATATATTTTTTTCAGATGTAATAATGGATTTAATGAGTTAATATAATATTAAACTCATTTGATTTACGGTTGAAATGAGAATTAATAATCTCCAAACCTTAAAGATTTCATAATTGTCACGAAATATTTCGCTAATGAAGTTATGAATCAATATTTCATCGTTCATTGTTATTGATATATCTCGGTATATGATGTTGGTGCTCGTGGATTTCTTGTGAAATTCACAAGGCACGAATAATGTTTTCTAGAAAGTTTTGAGTACATTAAAAATGGAAGTGTAAAATCAAACATGTATTTGAATAATACACTTGATTTATTATGAAAAATGGAGTTTATTGTGCTGAAGCAGTGATTAACGATTGTTAAATCATTAACGTAGGATGTACATCATATCATATTAGTGATATGAATTAACCGAGTAGTATTTACTAGTTAAGATTCACACGTAATAGCTTAGTACGAAAAGATTTATTATTGTTCCAAACCATATATATATATAAAGTATACATATATAATTCTCCAGGAAGAATGAGTCAATACATCTTAACTCATTATTACTAATATTCCTTGGTATCTATGGGGCGTATGACGTTAATGTTTGAGGTACTGAGTGTGATGTTGAGGCGTGGAATGCAGATGTTGTTGTTGGTGAAGCTGATGCTGTTGGTGGTGATGTTGATGGTACTGGTGGTGCTGGTTATGTTGCTGGTGCTGCTGCTGGTGCTCGTAGGTTTTGCACCATATTTTCCAAAGCCACTACTCGAGCGCGAAGCTCTTTGACTTCTTCTATTATTCCGGGATGATTGGCGGTTCGGACAAGGGGATGAATAAGATCTGAAATTCTAGATATTATATATTCGTGACGGGATATCCTGGAAATGAGGGTGAAAATATTGTTCCGAACGGGTTCGCCGGTAAGTGCTTCAGGTTCTTCGCCAATAGGGCAATGTGATGGGTGAAAAGGATCACCTTCTTCACTTCTCCATTTATTAAGTAGACTAGGAACCCACCCCCAATTCATCCAGAAAATGTGATGACTAATTGGTTGGTTCATTCCGGTTACGCTGCCATTAGAGCTTGAGGAGTTCGAGGAATCAAGTGAGAAATCCATATTATCTGATCGGAATAAGGGTTTTTGTTATAAGATGAGTGTTAAATATTGAATGATATATTTGTCTTCTTGATATACGTATATATAGAAAAAATATTTCCGTAATTTACGGAGGAAATTTAGGAAAAGTGTTAGACAAAGTCTATTAAGATAGATATGATAAGATATAATAAGATATGATGTGTCTATACTCCAATAATAGCAGTATGACGTGTCGAGATCATAAAATGATAAGTATGTAATCTGATAATCTTTCGATTAAAGACTTTCAATTCGTAATGGCCTATTCAGGTCTACGGCTTGAGCTATAGGATCCTTTAAATCGATAATCCAAACCCTTCTATTCTAGAGTTTCGTAGACGCCATCCGTCAAGAAAATTCAATGATAAAAAAATAACGAGAAATCAAAGATTTAAAAGTAATGAATATGAGTAGTGATGACATTATAATGTCTTTGAGATAACTCAACGACATTTTTCGGTTCACAAACCGATGCATAAAGGCATAAAGCATATAGGTGCGTGATATAACAAGGAGGTTCGTTTGAGTATGAATAGTAACAAATATAGGAGTTTCAAAAATCATGGATAACATTTCATGTAATACATATGTAATACACAAAACTATGATAGATGACATAGGAATGTCGAGAACGGTGTCGCATTTAAATGTGGTGGCGGAATTGAATAGTACTTAGGAAAGTGAGCAGAGTTCTTAGGTTGGCTCGGCATTCTAAGATAAGTAAAGTTTCTAAAGTATAGTGTAGCATTTAACAGTTTAAGGCAACAATTAAAGGCACTATAGTCAAGGAAAGTTGTAGTCCTACATTGCTAAGGTACCTAATTGTATAAGGCACACATAAAATGCAATCCTAGTTCTCTACATCAGCCTGCTCTGATACCAATCTGTCACACCCCCAAATATGGACCAGGGGTAATTGTGACCAATCATATCATAACACAGTTGTATAAGCGAGAACGACTCTAAATGAGACGTTTTATTTATTAAATAAACAACGGAAGCATTATTCAAAGTTTTACATCATAAGAGTACAGTAAATGGAAAATGTTTTAAACAAAATGATAAATATGAATGATGGACTCCATGCAAGCAGCAAAGCATACATCAATCATCTAGTAGCAAGTAGCAGCTAGCTCAATCATCACCTGAGACAAAACACGCTTAAAGTGTCAACCACAAAGGTTGAGTGAAATTCATAGGTTTATAAATAATATCCAAAGTTTTATACCACAAGATTTAGTTTAAAGTTGATTGATATAGAAATATCAATCTAAAAGTGTTGCTGCATTTTGTAATATCGCTACTAAACAAGTTTACCCTATGACACCTTGTACTGTCAGTGTCATGGAATCATTATTATGTAACCAAAGACCAACAGTCGAATGGTTAGAGACATTACTCTCAATAGGCCTACTCACAATAATTAAGTTTGCATTTAAACGTAGCAATTGACGATATTACGGTAGGGATTTAGCTTGAATCAAAGCATGACAGCATAGTTAACAATTTAGTACTTGTGTCTAAGCATAAAACAGTTATAAAGCAAGCATGTGTCTCACCCCAAAAGTTATAAAACAGTTATGAAACAGTAAAAAGTGGGGCTATGAAGTTCACCTTAGTAGCACACGAAAGAATTGAACGGAAGGACGTGACCGAGATCTCAACCTAGAGATAGAACGTATGATCAGACATTGCCTAACAGACAATAGTATATAGTACTATATTGATAGTAATGGTTCACTAAAGAATTTCCATTTTCGAAAGGTTACTATTTATGGAAAGTTTCCACTTATAGTAATTTTCCAATTTTAGAAAGTTCGGGTTAATCTTTAGCAAGATGTTGTACAACTCTACTCAAACTTCGTTGCTATCAAATAAGTCAGGAATGACCAGATGTAACCGGGGGCCCAGGATTCTTGACCAGAATCTAAGTCATGGCATTCGAGATCCACAAGCTTACCCATAAATGGCAACCTAGACATCATTCACTTACGACCGTGAGTAGCGATGAAGTTCACATGAATTATACATTATCTTTGATTAACCTTCACTTTAGGTGTATACACACGACGAATTATTAATGTACTTAATAATTATATATGTGATAATATAACCTTAGTTTTATTTAATATTTAGTTATTATACCTTAATATGTCTTATATATATTAAATATAATTACCTTTAAATAAATACCTAAATTACTTCAAAAATAATAGTGTTTTATTAATCAAACATTATTCAAAAATGTCTAAATAATAAATTAAATATCTAAAAATTACATACATAATTTTTATAGTCTTAGTTAATCATATAGATTAGTAGAAAAATTTAATAAAATCTTTTTATTATATTTTTGTATTTATTTTTGTTTTTACCCTTAATGTATTCACAAAACAATTTTAATTCTACATAATTACTAAATAAACCCAAATAATTATTTTTATAATTTTTATAAGTTTCTATCAATCTAATAACCTGTAGAAAAATATATAAAAAAATATTTTTTATTATTTTATATTTATTCTTAATTTACCTTTGAATTACATAATAATAGAGTTTAATTATATAATAAATACCAATTCGACCCAAGTAATTATTTTTATAATTTTTTCAGATCTATATAAGTTATAAAAACTCAAAAAAAAATTATATATATTTTATTTTTGGTTAAAAGTATTTATTACGGATTTTACATTGTTTTTACATTTAAACAGTATATAATTCGTATTTAATTATAAATAATATTCCATAAATTATAAAAATTATTTTTATGCATCATAACACTTATAATACTAATTATAACATATAAACATAATTAAGTTTGAATTTTACAAAGAATATACAATAAATATAAATATAAATGACAATATTGAAAAAAAATTAATAAAAATAGAAAGTACCTCAAATTTTCTTCAAGGTTTTGAGAGAATAACTTAAGTTTTTGTGTTTGGCAAGAAAAAATGAATGAGGAGCCATGTATTTATAGGTAAAAAATGGTTGGTGAAAAGAAAAAAAAATAATAAAATAAAGGTGCCAATTTTGACAAAATAATAAAAACATGTTAAAAATGTTTTTAATAAGTTTTTGTTTTTGAAAATATTTAGTCAAAATTCATGGGCTCATTATTTAATTTTTAAAAAAAATCTTATTTCTTTTTTTTATATAAGCTAAAAATATAAATAATGATTAAAATAACTTATCATTTAATTAATAATTATGTTACATATAGTTTTATATATAATACACATTAATATTAACATTAACTAAAGTTATTTTATATAATTAGTATAAACTTTAGTTAACAAAACGTGTCGACGAAAAAAAAAATTTAATCAACGTCGAATTTAATCATATATTAAGTATGGATAACAACCCTAGGGGAAAATTAGTCAATTCAAGTATGAAAATATGAGGGTTGTTATAGAGCATTCCATCGAATCTTAAAAATTGGTATCTTATTTTGCTTAAGTCTTTTAACCTCATGATCCATTATTTTGACGGGTTCTTCAATGAATTGAAGTTTTTCGTTGATTTGAATTTCGTCTAACGGAATAGTGAGATCTTCTTTAGCAAAACATTTCTTCAAATTCGAGACGTGAAAAGTGTTATGTACAGCTGCGAGTTGTTGGGGTAACTCAAGTCGGTAAGATACTGGTCCGACACGTTCAATAATCTTGAATGGTCCAATATACCTTGGATTTAGTTTCCCTCGTTTACCAAATCGACAACGCCTTTCCAAGGTGAAACTTTAAGCATGACCATCTCGCCATTTCAAATTCTATATCTTTTCTTTTAATGTCAGCGTAGCTCTTTTGTCGACTTTGGGCGGTTTTCAATCGTTGTTGAATTTGGATGATCTTCTCGGTAGTTTCTTGTATTATCTCTGGACCCGTAATCTGTCTATCCCCCACTTCACTCCAAAAAATCGAAGACCTGCACTTTCTACCATAAAGTGCTTCAAATGGCGCCATCTCAATGCTTGAATGGTAGCTATTGTTGTAGGAAAATTCTGCTAACGGTAGATGTCGATCCCAACTGTTTCCGAAATCAATAACACATGCTCGTAGCATGTCTTCAAGCGTTTGTATCATCCTTTCGCTCTGCCCATCAGTTTGTGGATGATAGGCAGTACTCATGTCTAGACGAGTTCCTAATGCTTGCTGTAATGTCTGCCAGAATCTTGAAATAAATCTGCTATCCCTATCAGAGATAATAGAGATTGGTATTCCATGTCTGGAGACGACTTCCTTCAAATACAGTCGTGCTAACTTCTCCATCTTGTCAACTTCTCTAATTGGCAAGAAGTGTGCTGATTTGGTGAGACGATCAACTATTACCCAAATAGTATCAAAACCACTTGCAGTCCTTGGCAATTTAGTGATGAAATCCATGGTAATGTTTTCCCATTTCCATTCCGGGATTTCGGGTTGTTGAAGTAGACTTGATGGTTTCTGATGCTCCGCTTTGACCTTAGAATACGGCAGACATTCCCCTACGTATTTAGCAACATCGGCTTTCATACCTGGCCACCAAAAATATTTCTTGAGATCCTTGTACATCTTCCCCGTTCCAGGATGTATTGAGTATCTGGTTTTATGAGCTTCTCTAAGTACCATTTCCCTCATATCTCCAAATTTTGGTACCCAAATTCTTTCAGCCCTATACCGGGTTCCGTCTTCCCGAATATTAAGATGCTTCTCCGATCCTTTGGGTATTTCATCCTTTAAGTTTCCCTCTTTTAAAACTCCTTGTTGCGCCTCCTTTATTTGAGTAGTAAGGTTAGTATGAATCATTATATTCATAGATTTTACTCGAATGGGTTCTCTGTCCTTTCTACTCAAAGCGTCGGCTACTACATTCGCCTTCCCCGGGTGGTAACAAATCTCAAAGTCGTAATCATTCAACAATTCAATCCACCTGCGCTGTCTCATATTCAGTTGCTTCTGATTAAATATATGTTGGAGACTTTTGTGATCGGTATATATAATACTTTTGACCCCATATAAATAATGCCTCCAAGTCTTTAATGCAAAAACAACAGCACCCAATTCCAAATCGTGAGTTGTATAATTTTGCTCGTGAATCTTCAATTGTCTAGACGCATAAGCAATCACCTTCGTTTGTTGCATTAATACACAACCGAGACCTTGCTTTGATGCGTCACAATAAATCACAAAATCATCATTCCCTTCAGGCAATGACAATATAGGTGCCGTAGTTAGCTTTTTCTTCAATAACTGAAACGCCTTCTCTTGTTCATTCTTCCATTCAAATTTCTTCCCTTTATGCGTTAATGCAGTCAAGGGTTTTGCTATTTTGGAGAAATCTTGGATGAATCTTCTGTAGTAACCAGCCATTCCTAAAAATTGACGTATATGCTTCAGAGTTTTTGGGGTTTCCCACTTTTCAACGGTTTCGATCTTTGCCGGGTCCACCTGGATACCTTCTTTGTTCACTATGTGACCGAGGAATTGAACTTCTTCCAACAAAAATGCACACTTTGAAAACTTAGCGTACAATTTTTCTTTCCTCAATACTTCTAGCACTTTTCTCAAATGTTCTTCGTGCTCTTGATCATTCTTTGAGTAAATAAGTATGTCATCGATAAACAATGATAAACTTGTCAAGATATGGTCCACACACTCGGTTCATAAGGTCCATGAACACAGCTGATGCGTTAGTCAATCCAAACGGCATAACCATAAACTCGTAATGACCATAACGCGTCCTAAAAGCAGTTTTTGGAATATCATCCTCCTTTACTCGCATTTGATGATATCCAGAACGTAAATCGATTTTTGAATAAACCGACGAGCCTTGTAGTTGATCAAATAAGTCGTCAATTCTCGGCAGTGGATAACGGTTTTTGATGGTAAGTTTATTCAACTCTCTGTAGTCAATACACAACCTAAATGTACCATCCTTCTTCTTGACAAACAAAACAGGAGCTCCCCATGGTGATGTGCTTGGTCGAATGAAACCACGTTCTAATAGTTCTTGCAGTTGGCTTTGTAGTTCTTTCATCTCGCTGGGTGCGAGTCTGTAAGGAGCACAAGCTATTGGTGCAGCTCCTGGTACAAGATCTATTTGAAATTCAACAGATCGATGTGGAGGTAGTCCCGGTAATTCTTTCGGAAATACATCGGGAAATTCTTTTGCGACGGGAACATCATTGATGCTCTTTTCTTCAGTTTGTACATTCTCGACGTGTGCTAGAACATCATAGCAACCTTTTCTTATTAGTTTTTGTGCCTTCAAATTACTAATAAGATGTAGCTTCGTGTTGCCCTTTTCTCCGTACACCATTAAGGGTTCTCCTTCTTCTCGTACAATGTGAATTGCATTTTTGTAACATACGATCTCTGCTTTCATCTCCTTCAGCCAGTCCATGCCAACTATTACATCAAAACTCCATAACTCTACTGGTATCAAATCAATCTTAAATATTTCGCTACCCAGTTTAATTTCTCGATTCCGGCATATATAATCTGCTGAAATTAATTTACCGTTTGCTAATTCGAGTAAAAATTTACTATCCAAAGGCATCAATGGACAACTTAATTTAGCACAAAAATCCCTACTAATATAATGTAACGACCCAGAATTTTCCGATCGTTCTATACTTATGAGATTAATATTTACATAAATTAAACCTTACCAACATGATAAGCAATCCAAACTATTGAGACTTATATTTTTGAAAAGAGTTTTACACAACGTTTGACCGTCCAATTTAACCGATGATATCACGAACTATATAACACATGATAATTATACGATTATGTATATGTACATATCTATCCATATTTAACATGATTTTAGGATGGTTTAACATTTCATTGTGAACTAACAACAATGAGTTATAAGTATACTTTGAGACCACTAACTTAAGTTTTCAAAACGATAACTATATGTAATGTTCTTTGACATATATACTTACAATCTATAATGTGTTGTGATTTATGTCACCAATATGATTTAAGTGTAATGGGATTAATTTGTAACCAAAATAATCTTGATAAATATCGAACAAGTTTGGGGAAGTGTGGAGTGCACACTTGTTTGAACTTATCTTGATTATGACGGGGGTTCGGGGGCAGCGCCCCCGATAAGCGGGGTCCAAGGGGTGGCAACCCCTGGTGGGGTCCAAGGGGCAGAGCCCCTGGCTGGGGTCGAGCTGCCAGGTCTATACGTATTTACTATTGGTAAATACACATCAAATCAATATCCTTATCAGCCTTAGATCTGCCCTAGATAAGAGGGAATCTTATTTGTAAGCTAGCATACATTATTACTCAAAAATTTAACACAATAATTTGTCCTTGTTCCCTCAACAACCAGACTGTCCTATAAGTATCACCATCACCTTGGTTTTTCATTTCATTCTTACAACCATCTTTCTCTAACCAAAAACACACTCTTAGGAACTCTAAGTGTTGTTCACAATCTCAGCAAATACTCATGAAGAACTAGCTTCATGAACAACCTATAATCATCATAAGAAAGTTTGATCAAGATTATTTTCTATCTTTTCCAGTAGCTTTATCCAAGTAACTTGAGGTAGTAACCTTATTCATAATCTTATTCAATTCATATTTATATAGCTATCTTATTTTGTGTTATAAAATTTTTAACAACAAGAACATAGTTTGAATGATTTCAAACCTGTTCGCAAACTAAATAGATCCTTCTAATTTGATTTTTAAAACACTTCAAAACCTGTAATATATCATATTATGACAAAATTGGATTAATCATATCTTGGCTAATTAACATAATATTTAATATATATTTACTTATGATTTGATTTTATATATTTCAGACAACACGAGAAGATTAATCATAAGACCTCATGATTGTATGCAACACGTCATCTGACAACACGGTACTTTATGTACGCAACACGTCATTTGACAACATGGTACCATGGGTCGAGATTAAATCTGATCAATACGAATACGATGGGGTCTTTATTTATTTTATTGAGCAACTAATTGTGGACCATTAACAACAGACTGCTAACTACGGACTAAGAAAATATTAAAAGTATTATAAGTGTATATATATATGTAACGATTACTTGAAAAGAAAATATGTTGATATATTATATATATGGTTAGGTTCGTGATATCTATCGGAGACCAAGTCGAGTTAAATATCTTCAAGGAAAAGGTGAGTATATAGTCCCACTTTTAAACTCTAAATATTTCGGGATGAGAATACATGCATTTTATGATTTACGTTATGGACACAAGTGATTAAAATTATATATTCTACGTTGAGTTGTACCACTGGCATATCTCCCTGTAACTTGGTAACTACTATTTACATGCGGTATTGTAAACGCGAATCCTGTTGATAGATCTATCGGGCCTGACAACCCCAACCGGACTGGACGACCAGTATTCAACGGTTGCACAGTACTTCGTTTCGGTGACTACACTTGGTACGGTGTAGTAAGATTTCATAATAAAGGGAATATGCGACGTTGATTAAATGTTAAGTATGGTTATCAAGTGCTCAACAACTTAGAATATTTTTATTAAAACGTTTATATATGAAATATTGTGGTCTGTATTCATAACACTGCCGGCATTAAACCTATATATCACCAACTTTATGTTGACATTTTAAGCATGTTTATTCTCAGGTGATAACTAAAAGCTTCCGCTGCAACATGTTGAATTTAAGCAAGATCTTGAGTATGCATATTTGTGTCAAAAATAAAACTGCATATCGGAGGATTTGTAATGTAAAATATGTTGGAAGTCGTATTGTTATTATCACATGTAAAGTTTGTAAGTCTAAGATTATCGCTAAACGATAATCATTATTATCTTGTTTAAACCTTGTATTTGTAATAAAAGTTATGGTTTGTATTGTAAAAACGAATGCAGTTTTTGAAAAACGTCGCATATAGAGGTCAATACCTCGCGATGAAATCATATGTTATTGTATTCGTCCTTATGGTTAAGGTCGGGTTATGACATGTGGTATCAGAGCGTTGGTCTTAGAGAACCAGAGAATTTGCATTAGTGTGTCTTATCGAGTTTGTTAGGATGCATTAGTGAGCCTGGACTTTGACCGTGTTTGATTTCGAAAACTATTGCTTATCCTTGTTGGTTAAAAATTAATATGTAAATATTATGTGGTATTAACGTGCTAGTTGTTATGTGATAGATGTCTGGCTTAGAACTTATTATCACATTTAGCGACTCCGAACCAGACTCTTCAGATGGTGTTCCAGTCATTAATCTATCCGATGATGAAAGCGACACCTTTGGGGAAGACTCACAAGTTCCAGATGAATCAATTGAAGAGGAACCGAAAAGTGATCCTGAGGAGGAAGAAATACAGGAAATTACGAAAGACAAGTTTGAACGAGGAAAGAAACGAAAGGCTACTGAAATGGAAAATCTAAATCCCGAGTCTAGAGAGGATGTTGTGGCACCAACTCCACCAGATACTTCCACACCTATTCCCGCTATTCCTATTAGTTCTATCCCGACATCCAGTTCTTCGGTTCCTCAGCTAAAACGCAGGGAGACAACCAGGATAACCTTTAAGCGATTTCTTTGAACACAAACGCTTTGGGTTAAATGATGCACTGTTGTTTTAAACCATGGGATCATATAATGTTTTGTATAATATTACTAGTGTGGTTTGCTTAATGTTTGATGTAAGATAAGCATATGTAAAATAGTGAAATGTGAAATGCAATAATTTTCCATGGTTAAGTATTATTTGGGTGGTAGTAATTGATTTTCGTACTAAGCTATTAAGTATGAACTTTAACGGGTAGGTACTACCCTAGATATAATTATAAAACGGTAATAAGAAGAAAAGGCTTTTATAATAATAACTGGTTCATATTATTAATAAGCTACGATGTACTGTAAATACATACTACATCTATAATATTCCATGTGAATAATTATTTTTTCATTCTTATTGAAGATTATGGCGCGATTGAACCGAATGACGGAACAAGAAATCCAGGAACTCATCAATCAGCGAGTGAACGATAGAATGTTATGGGTCGAGGCTGCAAAAGGTGCTGCAGTTAACCCAAATCCTCGTGTGGGGTGCACTTACAAAACTTTTCAAGGTTGCAAGCGCTCATCATTCAGTGGAACAGAAGGACCGGTCGGTTTAACCCGGTGGATTGAAAAGATTGAGTCTGTGTTTAAAATCAGTGGTTGTATTGAGAAGGACATGACCAAGTATGCATCGTGCACCCTACAAGATAGTGCACTCACGTGGTGGAAAAACTATGTGAAGGTCGTAGGAGGAGATGTAGCTTATGATACTCTTTGGGAAGAATTCAAAACAATGCTAATCAACGAATATTGTCCAAGGAACGAGGTTAGGAAGTTGGAAGCTGAATTACGAAGCCTGAAAGCTGTTGGTACTGAACTCACCAACTACAATCAGCGATTCATGGAATTAGCTTTGCTATGTCCCGAATTGGTACCAACCGAAGAACGGAAGATTGAACTGTACAAAGACGGTTTGCCTAAAAAGGTCAAGGCAAATGTTACAGCATCCAAACCCAAGACTATTCATGAAGCTATCACCATGGCGAACGAATTGATGGACCATATTATTCTGGATAAGAACACCGATGTCAAGACATCGGGAAACAAAAGAAAGCGGGAAGGTAATCATCAACAATCCAACAAGAAACAAGGAACCACGCAAGGTGCGGGTAGCGGTTCAAACTCAGGTTACAAAGGACGAAATCCTTTATGTAACAGATGCCACAAACATCACTCTGGTTATTGTAATGTGGTGTGCAACAATTGTAATCAAAAAGGTCATCTTGCTGAAGATTGTAGGGTTCCCGCTACAAATACAAACGGTACCAAGACTCCTGCCACCAATGCAAATAGAACTGCCTTGGCCACTGTTACTTGTTATGGGTGTGGGAAACAGGGTCATTATAAGAGCCAGTGTCCGAATCCAGAGAAGAATAATGGATCTGCACGTGGAAGAGCATTTGTTATTAATGCTAGAGAGGCGTGTGAAGACCCGGAGCTTGTTACGGGTACGTTTACCATTAATAACTTATCCGCATCTATTATATTTGACACTGGTGCCGATAGAAGTTACGTGTGTAGAGACTTTTACGCTAAATTGAATTGTTCATCATTACCTCTAGATGCTAAGTACATGATTGAGTTAGCTAATGGTAAACTAATTAAAGCCGATAAAATTTGCCGTGATTGTAAAATAAATTTAGCCGGAGAAACATTTAAGATTGATTTGATACCCGTAGAATTAGGAAGTTTTGATGTAATAGTCGGCATGGACTGGATGTCCAAAATAGGAGCTGAAGTTGTGTGTGCCAATAAGGCAATTCACATTCCTCGTAAGGATAAAACGCCAGTAATGATTTATGGAGAGAAGGGTAACTCAAAACTAAAACTCATTAGTTATTTGAAAGCTCAAAAGTGCTTGAAGAAAGGGTGCTATGCTATCTTAGCACATGTTAATAAAGTCGAAACGAAGGAGAAAGTGAAGAGCATCAATGATGTGCCTGTGGCAAGAGATTTTCCTGAAGTCTTTCCAGAAAAGTTGCCGGGATTACCTCCATTTAGATCTGTAGAATTTCAAATAGATCTAGTACCAGGAGCTGCACCAGTGGCTTGTGCTCTATATAGACTTGCACCATCTGAGATGAAAGAGTTACAAAGCCAGTTACAAGAATTACTGGACCGTGGTTTCATTCGACCGAGCACTTCACCGTGGGGAGCTCCGATTTTATTCGTCAAGAAGAAAGATGGATCTTTCCGAATGTGTATAGATTATCGTGAATTAAATAAGTTAACTATCAAGAATCGATATCCACTACCGAGAATTGATGATTTATTTGATCAATTGCAAGGATCATGTGTTTACTCGAAAATTGACCTAAGGTCGGGCTATCATCAACTACGCGTCAAAGAAGAAGATATTCTGAAAACTGCTTTTCGGACACGCTACGGTCATTATGAATTTTTGGTCATGCCGTTTGGATTAACGAATGCGCCAGCTGTATTCATAGACCTCATGAATCGAGTTTGTAGTCCGTATTTAGATAAGTTTGTTATCGTTTTCATTGATGATATTCTTATCTATTCCAAGAGTGAGCAAGAGCATGAACAGCATTTAAGATTGGTATTAGAATTGTTAAGAAAAGAACAATTATACGCCAAATTTTCTAAGTGTGCGTTTTGGTTAAAAGAAGTGCAATTTCTTGGTCATGTTGTTAGTAGCAAAGGAATTCAGGTTGACCCAGCTAAAATTGAGGCCATTGAAAAATGGGAGACTCCTAAGACACCAACGCAGATACGCCAATTTTTAGGTTTAGCCGGTTATTATAGAAGGTTTATTCAAGATTTTTCCCGAATAGCTAAACCATTGACAGCGTTAACACAAAAAGGGAAGAAGTACGAATGGACCTTTGAGCAGGAGAGTGCATTTCAATTACTCAAGAAGAAGTTGACCACGGTACATATTTTATCGTTACCTGAAGGGAACGATGATTTTGAGATATATTGTGACGCTTCGCGACAAGGTTTTGGTTGCGTCCTTATGCAATGAAAGAAAGTTATTGCATACGCATCCCGACAATTGAAGATTCACGAGCGGAATTATACGACACATGATCTAGAATTGGGGGCAGTAGTGTTTGCATTGAAGATATGGAGACATTATTTATATGGAGTTAAATGCACTGTGTTTACTGATCATAAAAGCCTTCAACATATTTTCGATCAAAAATAGCTGAACATGAGGCAACGTAGGTGGGTCGAGCTGATAAACGACTACGATTGTGAGATTCGCTATCATCCCGGGAAAGCGAATGTAGTGGCCGACGCTTTAAGCAGAAAGGAACGAGAACCAATTCGAGTACGAGCGATGAACATAAAAATTCTCATGAATCTCAACTCACAAATCAAAGAGGCTCAACGAGAAGCTCTTACTAAAGAAAACATAGGAAATGAAATAATGAAGAAGTATGCGAAGCAACTCGTTATACGGGAAGACGGAATTCGATATTTTGCAAACCGTATTTGGGTACCGAAGTTGGGTGAATTAAGGAAGTTGATATTAAATGAGGCGCACAAGACAAGATACTCGATACATCCTGGAGTTGGAAAGATGTACCAAGATCTTAAGATGCATTATTGGTGGCCTAATTTAAAGACAGACGTTGCAACGTATGTTGGGGAATGTTTAACTTGTTCTAAAGTTAAAGCAGAACACCAGAAGCCGTCAGGGTTACTTCAACAACCAGAAATCCCAGAATGGAAATGGGATGGTATTACCATGGATTTCATCACAAAGTTACCTAAGACTGCCTGGGGTTATGACACCATTTGGGTAATAGTTGATCGACTCACCAAATCTGCACATTTCTTACCTATAAAGGAAACTGATAGAATGGAGAAACTATTACGACTGTACATAAAGGAAATTGTTTCAAGGCATGGAATACCTATTTCCATTATATTCGATCGTGATAGTAGATTTACATCAAAGTTCTGGCAATCACTACAGGAGGCCCTAGGAACTCGTTTGGATACGAGTACCGCATATCATCCACAAACTGACGGGCAGAGTGAAAGAACAATTCAGACTCTTGAAGACATGCTTAGGGCATGTGTGATCGATTTTGGAAACGGATGGGATAAATATCTACCATTAGCAGAATTCTCGTATAATAATAGTTATCATGCGAGCCTTAAAGCTGCACCATTCGAAGCACTGTATGGAAGGAAGTGTAGATCCCCTATCTGTTGGAACGAAGTAGGAGATCGACAATTAACTGCACCCGAGATCATCCATGAAACTACTGAGAAGATAGTGCAAATCAAGGAGAGATTGAAAACAGCCCGTAGTCGCCAAAAGAGCTACGCCGATGTCCGAAGGAAACCATTAGAGTTTCAGATCGGTGACATGGTTATGTTAAAGGTGTCACCTTGGAAAGGTGTAATACGTTTTGGAAAAAGAGGTAAACTGAACCCAAGGTATGTAGGCCCGTTCAAGATCATCGAACGCATTGGACCGGTAGCTTATCGACTCGAATTACCACAACAACTCGCCGGAGTACATAATACATTTCACGTTTCAAACCTTAAGAAGTGTCTTGCAAAGGAAGACCTCACCATTCCTCTTGAAGAAATCCAAGTCGACGAGAAACTATAATTCATAGAAGAACCAGTCGAAATCATGGACCGTGAAGTTAAACATGAAATGTCCCGTTCTTATTGATTAAAAACGTTCCATATTAATTGATTTCGTTGCGAGGTTTTGACCTCTATATGAGACATTTTTCAAAGACTGCATTCATTTTTAAAACAAACCATAACCTTTATTTTATAAATGAAGGTTTAAAAAGCTTTACGTAGATTATCAAATAATGATAATCTAAAATATCCTGTTTACACACGACCATTACATAATGGTTTACAATACAAATATGTTACATCGAAATCAGTTTCTTGAATGCAGTTTTTACACAATATCATACAAACATGGACTCCAAATCTTGTCCTTATTTTAGTATGCAACAGCGGAAGCTCTTAATATTCACCTGAGAATAAACATGCTTTAAACGTCAACAAAAATGTTGGTGAGTTATAGGTTTAACCTATATATATCAAATCGTAACAATAGACCACAAGATTTTATATTTCAATACACATCCCATACATAGAGATAAAAATCATTCATATGGTGAACACCTGGTAACCGACATTAACAAGATGCATATATAAGAATATCCCCATCATTCCGGGACACCCTTCGGATATGATATAAATTTCGAAGTACTAAAGCATCCGGTACTTTGGATGGGGTTTGTTAGGCCCAATAGATCTATCTTTAGGATTCGCGTCAATTAGGGTGTCTGTTCCCTAATTCTTAGATTACCAGACTTAATAAAAAGGGGCATATTCGATTTCGATAATTCAACCATAGAATGTAGTTTCACGTACTTGTGTCTATTTTGTAAATCATTTATAAAACCTGCATGTATTCTCATCCCAAAAATATTAGATTTTAAAAGTGGGACTATAACTCACTTTCACAGATTTTTACTTCGTCGAGAAGTAAGACTTGGCCACTGTTGATTCACGAACCTATAACAATATATACATATATATTAAAGTATGTTCAAAATATATTTACAACACTTTTAATATATTTTGATGTTTTAAGTTTATTAAGTCAGCTGTCCTCGTTAGTAACCTACAACTAGTTGTCCACAGTTAGATGTACAGAAATAAATCGATAAATATTATCTTGAATTAATCCATGACCCAGTGTATACGTATCTCAGTATTGATCACAACTCAAACTATATATATTTTGGAATCAACCTCAACCCTGTATAGCTAACTCCAACATTCACATATAGAGTGTCTATGGTTGTTCCGAAATATATATAGATGTGTCGACATGATAGGTCGAAACGTTGTATACGTGTCTATGGTATCTCAAGATTACATAATATACAATACAAGTTGATTAAGTTATGGTTGGAATAGATTTGTTACCAATTTTCACGTAGCTAAAATGAGAAAAATTATCCAATCTTGTTTTACCCATAACTTCTTCATTTTAAATCCGTTTTGAGTGAATCAAATTGCTATGGTTTCATATTGAACTCTATTTTATGAATCTAAATAGATAAAGTATAGGTTTATAGTCGGAAAAATAAGTTACAAGTCGTTTTTGTAAAGGTAGTCATTTTAGTCGAAAGAACGACGTCTAGATGACCATTTTAGAAAACATACTTCCACTTTGAGTTTAACCATAATTTTTGGATATAGTTTCATGTTCATAATAAAAATCATTTTCTCAGAATAACAACTTTTAAATCAAAGTTTATCATAGTTTTTAATTAACTAACCCAAAACAGCCCGCGGTGTTACTACGACGGCGTAAATCCGGTTTTAAGGTGTTTTTCTTGTTTCCAGGTTTTAAATCATTAAGTTAGCATATCATATAGATATAGAACATGTGTTTAGTTAATTTTAAAATTCATGTTAGAAGGATTAACTTTTGTTTGCGAACAAATTTAGAATTAACTAAACTATGTTCTAGTGATTACGAGTTTAAACCTTCGAATAAGATAGTTTTATATATATGAATCGAATGATGTTATGAACATCATTACTACCTCAAGTCTAGTAGGTAAACCTACTGGAAGTGACAAGAAATGATCTAGCTTCAAAGGATCTTGGATGGCTTGAAAGTTCTTGAAGTAGGATCATGACACAAAAACAAGTTCAAGTAAGATTTTTACTCGAATTAAGATAGTTTATAGTTATAGAAATTGAATCAAAGTTTGAATATGAATATTACCTTGAATAAGAAAGATAACCTACTGTATATAACAAAGGTTTCTTGATCTTATATGATTACTTGGAATGGATTAGAAAGCTTGGAAGTAAATTAGTAAACTTGAAGGGATTTTTGAAGTGTTCTTGAAGTGTTCTTCCTATGATGATTATAGCTTGATTCTTGAAGTGATTTTTGATGAAGATGATGATTAACTACTGGAAAAATACGTTCATAATAGTGTGTGTGTGTGTGTTGAGAGAGAATTAGAAAGAGAATTGGAAGTGAAATGGAGTGAATGATGAGTGGTAATTGGTGAGTGGTGAGTGTGGTTAAAAGGAGTTCTAGTTAGTTGACTAGCTCATGGTAGAAGTTAAAATTGATTAGTCATACATGACATAATCAAGAGTGGAATCCCATGCTAGTTCCTATTGGTATATACTCATAGTAAGTACGTTTTGAAGCTGTGTATAATACGGGTAAAAATACGACTAGAATTCTTGATGAAAGAAAAGAATGGGAAAGTAACTGTAACCATTTTCATTAAGTATGAGTGTTTTGATATATGTCTTGAAGTCTTCTAAAATTATTTTAATACATCTAAATACACTACATGTATATACATTTTAACTGAGTCGTTAAGTCATCGTTAGTCGTTACATGTAAGTGTTGTTTTGAAACCTTTAAGTTAACGATCTCAATTAATGTTGTTAACCCATTATTTATTATATCTAATGAGATGTTAAATTATTATATTATCATGATATTATGATATATTAATATATCTTAATATGATATATATACATTTAAATGTCGTTACAACGATAATCGTTACATATATGTCTCGTTTCGAAATCCTTAAGTTAGTAGTCTTGTTTAAATGTATATAACTCATTGTTAATATACTTATGGAGATACTTACTTATCATAATATCATGTTAACCATATGTATATCCATATATATATCGTCATGTCGTTTTTACAAGTTCTAACGTTCGTGAATCGCCGGTCAACTTGGGTGGTCAATTGTCTATATGAAACATAGTTCAATTAATGAAGTCTTAACAAGTTTGATTGCTTAACATGTTGGAAACATTTAATCATGTAAATATCAATCTCAATTAATATATATAAACATGGAAAAGTTCGGGTCACTACAGTACCTACCCGTTAAATAAATTTCGTCCCGAAATTTTAAGCTGTTGAAGGTGTTGACGAATCTTCTGGAAATAGATGTGGGAATTTCTTCTTCATCTGATCTTCACGCTCCCAGGTGAACTCGAGTCCTCTACGAGCATTCCATCGAACCTTAACAATTGGTATCTTGTTTTGATTAAGTCTTTTAACCTCACGATCCATTATTTCGACAGGTTCTTCGATGAATTGGAGTTTTTCGTTGATTTGGATTTCATCTAACGGAATAGTGAGATCTTCTTTAGCAAAACATTTCTTCAAATTCGAGACGTGGAAAGTGTTATGTACAGTTGCGAGTTGTTGAGGTAACTCAAGTCGGTAAGCTACTGGTCCGACACGATCAATAATCTTGAATGGTCCAATATACCTTGGATTTAATTTCCCTCGTTTACCAAATCGAACAACGCCTTTCCAAGGTGCAACTTTAAGCATGACCATCTCTCCAATTTCAAATTCTATATCTTTTCTTTTGATGTCAGCGTAGCTCTTTTGTCGACTTTGGGCGGTTTTCAACCGTTGTTGAATTTGGATGATCTTCTCGGTAGTTTCTTGTATAATCTCCGGACCCGTAATCTGTCTATCCCCCACTTCACTCCAACAAATCGGAGACCTGCACTTTCTACCATAAAGTACTTCAAACGGCGCCATCTCAATGCTTGAATGGTAGCTGTTGTTGTAGGAAAATTCTGCTAACGGTAGATGTCGATCCCAACTGTTTCCGAAATCAATAACACATGCTCGTAGCATGTCTTCAAGCATTTGTATCGTCCTTTCGCTCTGCCCATCAGTTTGTGGATGATAGGCAGTACTCATGTCTAGACGAGTTCCTAATGCTTACTGTAATGTCTGCCAGAATCTTGAAATAAATCTGCCATCCCTATCAGAGATAATAGAGATTAGTATTCCATGTCTGGAGACGACTTCCTTCAAATACAGTCGTGCTAACTTCTCCATCTTGTCATCTTCTCTTATTGGCAGGAAGTGTACTGATTTGGTGAGACGATCAACTATTACCCAAATAGTATCAAAACCACTTGCAGTTCTTGGCAATTTAGTGATGAAATCCATGGTAATGTTTTCCCATTTCCATTCTGGGATTTCGGGTTGTTGAAGTAGACGTGATGGTTTTTGATGCTCAGCTTTGACCTTAGAACACGTCAAACATTCTCCTACGTATTTAGCAACATCGGCTTTCATACCCGGCCACCAAAAATGTTTCTTGAGATCCTTATACATCTTCCCCGTTCCAGGATGTATTGAGTATCTGGTTTTATGAGCTTCTCTAAGTACCATTTCTCTCATATCTCCAAATTTTGGTACCCAAATCCTTTCAGCCCTATACCGGGTTTCGTATTCCCGAATATTAAGATGCTTCTCCGATCCTTTGGGTATTTCATCCTTTAAATTTCCCTTTTTTAAAACTCCTTGTTGCGCCTCCTTTATTTGAGTAGTAAGGTTATTATGAATCATTATATTCATAGATTTTACTCGAATGGGTTCTCTGTCCTTCCTGCTCAAGGCATCGGCTACCACATTTGCCTTCCCCGGGTGGTAACGAATCTCAAAGTCGTAATCATTCAATAATTCAATCCACCTACGCTGCCTCATATTCAGTTGTTTCTGATTAAATATGTGTTGAAGACTTTTGTGGTCGGTATATATAATACTTTTGACCCCATATAAGTAGTGCCTCCAAGTCTTTAATGCAAAAACAACCGCGCCTAATTCCAAATCATGCGTCGTATAATTTTGTTCGTGAATCTTCAATTGTCTAGATGCATAAGCAATCACCTTCGTTCGTTGCATTAATACACAACCGAGACCTTGCTTTGATGCGTCACAATAAATCACAAAATCATCATTCCCTTCAGGCAATGACAATATAGGTGCCGCAGATAGCTTTTTCTTCAATAACTGAAACGCTTTCTCTTGTTCATCATTCCATTCAAATTTCTTCCCTTTATGCGTTAATGCAGTCAAGGGTTTTGCTATTCTGGAAAAGTCTTGGATGAACCTTCTGTAGTAACCAGCTAGTCCTAAAAACTGGCATATGTGTTTCGGAGTTTTCGGGGTTTCCCAGTTTTCAACAGTTTCTATCTTTGCCGGATCGACTTTAATACCTTCTTTGTTCACTATGTGACCGAGGAATTGAACTTCTTCCAACCAAAATGCACACTTTGAAAACTTAGCGTACAATTCTTCCTTCCTCAATACTTCTAACACCTTTCTCAAATGTTCACCGTGTTCTTGGTCATTCTTTGAGTAAATAAGTATGTCATCAATGAAAACGATGACAAACTTGTCAAGGTATGGTCCACACACTCGGTTCATAAGGTCCATGAACACAGCTGGTGCATTAGTTAAACCAAACGGCATGACCATAAACTCGTAATGACCGTAACGTGTTCTGAAAGCAGTCTTTGGAATATCATCTTCTTTCACCCGCATTTGATGATACCCAGAACGTAAGTCAATCTTTGAATAAACAGACGAGCCTTGTAGTTGATCAAATAAGTCGTCAATTCTCGGTAGTGGGTAGCGGTTCTTGATGGTAAGTTTGTTCAACTCTCGGTAGTCGATACACAACCTGAATGTACCATCTTTCTTCTTGACAAACAAAACAGGAGCTCCCCACGGTGATGTGCTTGGTCGAATGAAACCACGCTCTAAAAGTTCTTGTAATTGGCTTTGCAGTTCTTTCATCTCGCTGGGTGCGAGCCGTAAGGAGCACGAGCTATTGGTGCAGCTCCTGGTACAAGATCTATTTGAAATTCAACGGATCGATGTGGGGGTAATCCCGGTAATTCTTTCGGAAATACATCGGGAAATTCTTTTGCAATGGGAACATCATTGATGCTCTTTTCTTTAGTTTGTACTTTCTCGACGTGTGCTAGAACAGCATAGCAACCTTTTCTTATTAGTTTTTGTGCCTTCAAATTACTAATAAGATGTAGCTTCGTGTTGCCCTTTTCTCCGTACACCATTAAGGGTTTTCCTTTTTCTCGTATAATGCGAATTGCATTTTTGTAACAAACGATCTCTGCTTTCACTTCTTTCAACCAGTCCATACCGATTATCACATCAAAACTCCCTAACTCTACTGGTATCAAGTCAATCTTAAATGTTTCGCTAACCAGTTTAATTTCTCAATTCTGACATATATTATCTGCTGAAATTAATTTACCATTTGCTAATTCGAGTAAAAATTTACTATCCAAAGGCGTCAATGGACAACTTAATTTAGCACAAAAATCTCTACTCATATAGCTTCTATCCGCACCCGAATCAACTAAAACATAAGCAAATTTATTGTCAATAAGAAACGTACCCGTAACAAGCTCCGGGTCTTCCTGTGCCTCTGCCGCATTAATATTGAAAACTCTTCCGCGGCCTTGTCCATTCGTGTTCTCCTGGTTCGGGAAATTTCTAATAATGTGGCCCGGTTTTCCATATTTATAACAAACTACATTGGCATAACTTGCTCCGACACTACTTGCTCCGCCATTACTCGTTTCGACACCATTTGTTCCTTTCGTTCTATTAACCCCTGGTCCGTAGACCTCACACTTCGCCGCGCTATGACCATTTCTTTTACACTTGTTGCAAAATTTGGTGCAGAACCCCGAGTGATACTTTTCACACCTTTGGCATAGCTGCTTCTGATTGTTGTTGTTGTTGCGGTTATTATTGTTGTTGGGATGATTGTTGTAGTTGCTGTTGTTGTTGTTGTTGTTGTTGTTGTTGTTGGGCCGTTTGTTGTAGTTGCGATTGATGTTGCGATTGTTGAGATAATTGTTGCGTTTATTGTTGTAATTGCTGTTGTTGTTGTATTGGTGATTCTTATCACCGTTTTCCTCCCATTTTCTTTTGACTTGCTTCACATTGGCCTCTTCAGCAGTCTGTTCTTTAATTCTTTCTTCAATCTGGTTCACTAGTTTGTGAGCCATTCTACATGCCTGTTGTATGGAGGCGGGCTCGTGTGAACTTATATCTTCTTGGATTCTTTCCGATAATCCTTTCACAAACGCGTCGATCTTCTCTTCCCCATCTTCAAATGCTCCCGGACACAATAGGCACAATTCTGTGAATCGTCTTTCGTACGTGGTAATATCAAAACCTTGGGTTCGTAACCCTCTAAGTTCTGTCTTGAGCTTATTGACCTCGGTTCTGGGACGGTACTTCTCGTTCATCAAGTGCTTGAATGCTGACCACGGTAGTGCGTACGCATCGTCTTGTCCCACTTGCTCTAGATAGGTATTCCACCATGTTAACGCAGAACCTGTGAAGGTATGCGTAGCGTACTTTACTTTGTCCTCTTCAGTACACTTACTTATGGCAAACACCGATTCGACCTTCTCGGTCCACCGTTTCAATCCGATCGGTCCTTCGGTTCCATCAAATTCCAAAGGTTTGCAGGCAGTGAATTCTTTGTAGGTGCATCCTACACGATTTCCTGTACTGCTAGATCCAAGGTTATTGTTGGTATGTAGCGCAGCCTGTACTGCTGCTATGTTTGAAGCTAGAAAAGTACGGAATTCCTCTTCATTCATATTCACGGTGTGTCGAGTAGTCGGTGCCATTTCCTTCAAAATAGTCAAATGGAACAAGTTAATCATACAGAATATTAAGAGTAGTTAATAGTATTTCGTAGCATAATATGAACTCATTTATAAAAGCTTTTTCTTCATATTAGCGTTTTATAAGTTTAAATTCGGGTAGTACCTACCCGTTAAGTTCATACTTAGTAGCTAATATACAATTCAACTACTACAATTCTATATGAAAAACTGATTATAATAATATTTCGCGTTCAAACTTTTATACAATATTTTACAAACTTACAATACTGCTTATTTTACATATAGCATAAAATATAGCACACAATAAATTTGATACAAGATGGTTGTGAAGATAATTCTAGCTAGTACACAAGTCGTTCAGCAAAGGCAATAAAGACACGTAATTCATACGTCCAGAAACAAGTCATGCATTCTGGTTTTACTAGGATTACTTCCCATCCTTGGTCTTGTGGAACATAACCGTTATGGCCGTTGATAAGACAGCGTGTTGTAACGTCATCAAAGGGACGAGGGTTACGTAATGTCCAACAGTCCCGTAACAATCTAAAAACCTCATTTCTTACCCCAATTACCGACTCCGTCACTTGTGGGAACGTTTTGTTTAATAGTTGTAGGCCGATGTTCTTGTTCTCACTTTGGTGAGAAGCGAACATTACTAATCCGTAAGCATAACATGCTTCTTTATGTTGCATGTTAGCCGCTTTTTCTAAATCACGAAGTCAAATATTCGGATATATTGAGTCAAAATAATTTCTTAACCCATTGCGTAAAATAGCATTTGGGTTCCCCGCAATATATGCGTCAAAGTAAACACATCGTAACTTATGGATTTCCCAATGTGATATCCCCCATCTTTCGAACGAAAGCCTTTTATAAACCAAGGCATTCTTGGAACATTCTTCGAATGTCTTACAAACTGATCTCGCCTTAAATAGTTGTGCCGAAGAATTCTAACCGACTCTAGACAAGATTTCATCAATCATGACTCCGGGTAGGTCTCTTAAAATATTGGGTTGTCTATCCATTTTGTGTTTTTATACTGTAAAATAGACAAGAGTTAGATTCATAAAAAAAAATACTTATTAATACAAGCAATTTTTACATATATCATAAAGAATAAGCACACTATATTACATATATTACACCACACGAATACAACTATCTTATTCCGACTCGCTTGTTTCTTCTTCTTCGGTTTTGGTTCGTTTTGCCAAGTTTCTAGGGATATATGATGTTCCCCTAATACGAGCTGTCTTTTGCACATTGGTTTAGAAAAACCTGGTGGTTTAGAGGTTCCCGGGTCATTGTTACAACTTAAGGACTTCGGGGGTTGACGATAAATATAAAGTTCATCGGGGTTGGAATTAGATTTCTCTATTTTTATGACCTTTCCCTTATTATTTTCTTTTGCCTTTTTAAATTCAGTTGGGGTAATTTCTATAACATCGTCGGAATTCTCGTCGGAATCCGATTCATCGGAGAATTGGTAATCCTCCCAATATTTTGCTTCCTTGGCGGAAACACCATTGACCATAATTAACCTTGGTCGGTTGGTTGAGGATTTTCTTTTACTTAACCGTTTTATTATTTCCCCCACCGGTTCTATTTCTTCATCCGGTTCCGATTCTTCTTCCGGTTCCGACTCTTCTTCCGGTTCCGACTCTTCTTCCGGTTCCTCTTCGGGAACTTGTGAATCAGTCCACGAATCATTCCAATTTACATTTGAATCTTCATTATTATTAGGTGAGTCAATGGGACTTGTTCTAGAGGTAGACATCTATCACATAATATCAAACGCGTTAAGAGATTAATATATCACATAATATTCACATGTTAAAAATATATAGTTTCCAACAAAATTTGTTAAGCAATCATATTTCAAGTAAACACGGTCGAAGTCCAGACTCACTAATGCATCCTAACAAACTCAATAAGACACACTAATGCAAAATTCTGGTTCTCTAAGGCCAATGCTCGGATACCAACTGAAATGTCCCGTTCTTATTGATTAAAAACGTTCCATATTAATTGATTTCGTTGCGAGGTTTTGACCTCTATATGAGACGTTTTTCAAAGACTGCATTCATTTTTAAAACAAACCATAACCTTTATTTTATAAATGAAGGTTTAAAAAGCTTTACGTAGATTATCAAATAATGATAATCTAGAATATCCTGTTTACACATGACCATTACATAATGGTTTACAATACAAATATGTTACATCGAAATCAGTTTCTTGAATGCAGTTTTTACACAATATCATACAAACATGGACTCCAAATCTTGTCCTTATTTTAGTATGCAACAGCGGAAGCTCTTAATATTCACCTGAAAATAAACATGCTTTAAACGTCAACAAAAATGTTGGTGAGTTATAGGTTTAACCTATATATATCAAATCGTAACAATAGACCACAAGATTTTATATTTCAATACACATCCAATACATAGAGATAAAAATCCTTCATATGGTGAACACCTGGTAACCGACATTAACAAGATGCATATATAAGAATATCCCCATCATTCCGGGACACCCTTCGGATATGATATAAATTTCGAAGTACTAAAGCATCCGGTACTTTGGATGGGGTTTGTTAGGCCCAATAGATCTATCTTTAGGATTCGCGTCAATTAGGGTGTCTGTTCCCTAATTCTTAGATTACCAGACTTAATAAAAAGGGGCATATTCGATTTCGATAATTCAACCATAGAATGTAGTTTCACGTACTTGTGTCTATTTTGTAAATCATTTATAAAACCTGCATGTATTCTCATCCCAAAAATATTAGATTTTAAAAGTGGGACTATAACTCACTTTCACAGATTTTTACTTCGTCGAGAAGTAAGACTTGGCCACTGTTGATTCACGAACCTATAACAATATATACATATATATTAAAGTATGTTCAAAATATATTTACAAAACTTTTAATATATTTTGATGTTTTAAGTTTATTAAGTCAGTTGTCCTCGTTAGTAACCTACAACTAGTTGTCCACAGTTAGATGTACAGAAATAAATCGATAAATATTATCTTGAATCAATCCACGACCCAGTGTATACGTATCTTAGTATTGATCACAACTCAAACTATATATATTTTGGAATCAACCTCAACCCTGTATAGCTAACTCCAACATTCACAAATAGAGTGTCTATGGTTGTTCCGAAATATATATAGATGTGTCTACATGATAGGTCGAAACATTGTACATGTGTCTATGATATCTCAAGATTACATAATATACAATACAAGTTGATTAAGTTATGGTTGGAATAGATTTGTTACCAATTTTCACGTAGCTAAAATGAGAAAAATTATCCAATCTTGTTTTACCCATAACTTCTTCATTTTAAATCCGTTTTGAGTGAATCAAATTGCTATGGTTTCATATTGAACTCTATTTTATGAATCTAAATAGAAAAAGTATAGGTTTATAGTGGGGAAAAATAAGTTACAAGTCGTTTTTGTAAAGGTAGTCATTTCAGTCGAAAGAACGACGTCTAGATGACCATTTTAGAAAACATACTTCCACTTTGAGTTTAACCATAATTTTTGGATATAGTTTCATGTTCATAATAAAAATCATTTTCTCAGAATAACAACTTTTAAATCAAAGTTTATCATAGTTTTTAATTAACTAACCCAAAACAGTCCTCGGTGTTACTACGACGGCGTAAATCCAGTTTTACGGTGTTTTTCGTGTTTCCAGGTTTTAAATCATTAAGTTAGCATATAATATAGATATAGAACATGTGTTTAGTTAAGTTTAAAAGTCAAGTTAGAAGGATTAACTTTTGTTTGTGAACAAGTTTAGAATTAACTAAACTATGTTCTAGTGATTACGAGTTTAAACCTTCGAATAAGATAGTTTTATATATATGAATCGAATGATGTTATGAACATCATTACTACCTCAAGTCTAGTAGGTAAACCTACTGGAAGTGACAAGAAATGATCTAGCTTCAAAGGATCTTGGATGGCTTGAAAGTTCTTGAAGTAGGATCATGACACAAAAACAAGTTCAAGTAAGATTTTTACTCGAATTAAGATAGTTTATAGTTATAGAAATTGAATCAAAGTTTGAATATGAATATTACCTTGAATAAGAAAGATAACCTACTGTATATAACAAAGGTTTATTGATCTTAGATGATTACTTGGAATGGATTAGAAAGCTTGGAAGTAAATTAGTAAACTTGAAGGGATTTTTGAAGTGTTCTTGAAGTGTTCTTCCTATGATGATTATAGCTTGATTCTTGAAGTGATTTTTGATGAAGATGATGATTAACTACTGGAAAAATACGTTCATAATAGTGTGTGTGTGTTGAGAGAGAATTAGAAAGAGAATTGGAAGTGAAATGGAGTTAATGATGAGTGGTAATTGGTGAGTGGTGAGTGGGGTTAAAAGGAGTTCTAGTTAGTTGACTAGCTCATGGTAGAAGTTAAAATTGATTAGTCATACATGAAATAATCAAGAGTGGAATCCCATGCTAGTTCCTATTGGTATATACCCATAGTAAGTACGTTTTGAAGCTGTGTATAATACGGGTAAAAATACGACTAGAATTCTTGATGAAAGAAAAGAATGGGAAAGTAACTGTAACCATATTCGTTAAGTATGAGTGTTTTGATATATGTCTTGAAGTCTTCCAAAATTATTTTAATACATCTAAATACACTACATGTATATACATTTTAACTGGGTCGTTAAGTCATCGTTAGTCGTTACATGTAAGTGTTGTTTTGAAACCTTTAAGTTAACGATCTCAATTAATGTTGTTAACCCATTGTTTATTATATCTAATGAGATGTTAAATTATTATATTATCATGATTTTATGATATATTAATATATCTTAATATGATATATATACATTTAAATGTCGTTACAACGATAATCGTTACATATATGTCTCGTTTCGAAATCCTTAAGTTAGTAGTCTTGTTTATATGTATATAACTCATTGTTAATATACTTATGGAGATACTTACTTATCATAATCTCATGTTAACCATATGTATATCCATATATATATCGTCATGTCGTTTTTACAAGTTTTAACGTTCGTGAATCGCCGGTCAACTTGGGTGGTCAATTGTCTATATGAAACATATTTCAATTAATCAAGTCTTAACAAGTTTGATTGCTTAATATGTTGGAAACATTTAATCATGTAAATATCAATCTCAATTAATATATATAAACATGGAAAAGTTCGGGTCATTACAAAACAACTCAAGCAGAGCAACATACCAATCGTTAAGGTTCGTTGGAATGCTCGAAGGGGTCCCGAGTTTACTTGGGAATGAGAGGATCAGATGAAACAAAAGTACCCACATTTGTTTCCCGAGAACGCAAAATAGGTACAATTTTAAAATTTCGGGACAAAATTTATTTAACGGGTAGGTACTGTAACGACCCGGAATTTTCCGATCGTTCTATACTTATGAGATTAATATTTACATAAATTAAACCTTACCAACATGATAAGCAATCCAAACTATTGAGACTTATATTTTTGAAAAGAGTTTTACACAACGTTTGACCGTCCAATTTAACCGATGATATCACGAACTATATAACACATGATAATTATACGATTATGTATATGTACATATCTATACATATTTAACATGATTTTAGGATGGTTTAACATTTCATTGTGAACTAACAACAATGAGTTATAAGTATACTTTGAGACCACTAACTTAAGTTTTCAAAACGATAACTATATGTAACGTTCTTTGACATATATACTTACAATCTATAATGTGTTGTGATTTATGTCACCAATATGATTTAAGTGTAATGGGATTAATTTGTAACCAAAATAATCTTGATAAATATCGAACAAGTTTGGGGAAGTGTGGAGTGCACACTTGTTTGAACTTATCTTGATTATGACGGGGGTTCGGGGGCAGCGCCCCCGATAAGCGGGGTCCAAGGGGTGGCAACCCCTGGCGGGGTCTAAGGGGCAGAGCCCCTGGCTGGGGTCGAGCTACCAGGTCTATACGTATTTACTATTGGTAAATACACATCAAATAAATATCCTTATCAGCCTTAGATCTGCCCTAGATAAGAGGGAATCTTATTTGTAAGCTAGCATACATTATTACTCAAAAATTCAACACAATAATTTGTCCTTGTTCCCTCAACAACCAGACTGTCCTATAAGTATCACCATCACCTTGGTTTTTCATTTCATTCTTACAACCATCTTTCTCTAACCAAAAACACACTCTTAGGAACTCTAAGTGTTGTTCACAATCTCAGCAAATACTCATGAAGAACTAGCTTCATGAACAACCTATAATCATCATAAGAAAGTTTGATCAAGATTATTTTCTATCTTTTCCAGTAGCTTTATCCAAGTAACTTGAGGCAGTAACCTTATTCATAATCTTATTCGATTCATATTTATATAGCTATCTTATTTTGTGTTATAAAATTTTTAACAACAAGAACATAGTTTGAATGATTTCAAACCTGTTCGCAAACTAAATAGATCCTTCTAATTTGATTTTTAAAACACTTCAAAACCTGTAATATATCATATTATGACAAAATCGGATTAATCATATCTTGGCTAATTAACATAATATTTAATATATATTTACTTATGATTTGATTTTATATATTTCAGACAACACGAGAAGATTAATCATAAGACCTCATGATTGTACGCAACACGTCATCTAACAACACGGTACTTTATGTACGCAACACGTCATTTGACAACATGGTACCATGGGTCGAGATTAAATCTGATCAATACGAATACGATGGGGTCTTTATTTATTTTATTGAGCAACTAATTGTGGACCATTAACAACAGACTGCTAACTACGGACTAAGAAAATATTAAAAGTATTATAAGTATATATATATATGTAACGATTACTTGAAAAGAAAATATGTTGATATATTATATATATGGTTAGGTTCGTGATATCTATCGGAGACCAAGTCGAGTTAAATATCTTCAAGGAAAAGGTGAGTATATAGTCCCACTTTTAAACTCTAAATATTTCGGGATGAGAATACATGCATTTTATGATTTACGTTATGGACACAAGTGATTAAAATTATATATTCTACGTTGAGTTGTACCACTGGCATATCTCCCTGTAACTTGGTAACTACTATTTACATGCGGTATTGTAAACGTGAATCCTGTTGATAGATCTATAGGGCCTGACAACCCCAACCGGAATGGACGACCAGTATTCAACGGTTGCACAGTACTTCGTTTCGGTGACTACACTTGGTACGGTGTAGTAAGATTTCATAATAAATGGAATATGCGACGTTGATTAAATGTTAAGTATGGTTATCAAGTGCTCAACAACTTAGAATATTTTTATTAAAACGTTTATATATGAAATATTGTGGTCTGTATTCATAACACTGCCGGCATTAAACCTATATATCACCAACTTTATGTTGACATTTTAAGCATGTTTATTCTCAGGTGATAACTAAAAGCTTCCGCTGCAACATGTTGAATTTAAGCAAGATCTTGAGTATGCATATTTGTGTCAAAAATAAAACTGCATATCGGAGGATTTGTAATGTAAAATATGTTGGAAGTCGTATTGTTATTATCACATGTAAAGTTTGTAAGTCTAAGATTATCGCTAAACGATAATCATTATTATCTTGTTTAAACCTTGTATTTGTAATAAAAGTTATGGTTTGTATTGTAAAAACGAATGCAGTTTTTGAAAAACGTCGCATATAGAGGTCAATACCTCGCGATGAAATCATATGTTATTGTATTCGTCCTTATGGTTAAGGTCAGGTTATGACATATAGCTTCTATCTGCACCCGAATCAAATAAAACGTAAGCAGATTTATTGTCAATAAGAAACGTACCCGTAACAAGCTCCGGGTCTTCCTGTGCCTCTGCCGCATTAATATTGAAAACTCTTCCGTGGCCTTGTCCATTCGTGTTCTCCTGGTTCGGGCAATTTCTAATAATGTGGCCCGGTTTTCCACATTTATAACAAACTACATTGGCATAACTTGCTCCGACACTACTTGCTTCGCCATTACTCGTTCCGACACCATTTGTTCCTTTCGTTCTCTTAACCCCTGGTCCGTAGACCTCACACTTCGCCGCGCTATGACCATTTCTTTTACACTTGTTGCAAAATTTGGTGCAGAACCCCGAGTGATTACCTTTGGCATAGTTGCTTCTGATTGTTGTTGTTGTTGCGGTTGTTATTATTGTTGGGATGATTGTTGTAGTTGTTGTTGTTGTTGTTGTTGTTGTTGTTGTACCGTTTGTTGTAGTTGCGATTGATGTTGCGATTGTTGGGATAGTTTTTGTTGTTTTGGTGACTCTTATCACCGTTTTCCTCCCACTTTCTTTTGACTAACTTCACGTTGGCCTCTTCAGCCGCCTGTTCTTTAATTCTTCCCTCAATCTGGTTCACTAGTTTGTGAGCCATTCTACATGCCTTTTGTATGGAGGCGGGCTCGTGTGAACTTATATCTTCTTGGATTCTCTCCGGTAACCCTTTCACAAACACGTCGATCTTCTCTTCCTCATGTTCGAATGCTCTTGGACACAATAGGCACAATTCTGTGAATCATCTTTCGTACGAAGTAATATCGAATCCCTGTGTTCGTAACCCTCTAAGTTATGACTTAAGCTTATTGACCTCGGTTCTGGGACGGTACTTCTCGTTCATCAAGTGCTTGAATGCTGACCACGATAGCGCGTAAGAAACATCTTGTCCCACTTGCTCTAGATAGGTATTCCACCATGTTAACGCAATACCTGTGAAGGTATGTGTAGCGTACTTCACTTTGTCTCCTTCAGCACACTTACTTATGGCAAACACCGATTCAACTTTCTCGATCCACCGTTTCAATCCGATTGGTCCTTCGGTCCCATCAAATTCTGAAGATTTGCAGGCAGTGAATTCCTTGTAGGAGCATCCTACACGATTTCTTGTGCCGTTAGTGTAGTGACCCGAACTTTTCCATGTTTATATATATTAATTGAGATTGATATTTACATGATTAAATGTTTCCAACATGTTAAGCAATCAAACTTGTTAAGACTTGATTAATTGAAATATGTTTCATATAGACAATTGACCACCCAAGTTGACCGGTGATTCACGAACGTTAAAACTTGTAAAAACTATATGATGACATATATATGGATATATATATAGTTAACATGATACTATGATAAGTAAACATATCATTAAGTATATTAACAATGAACTACATATGTAAAAACAAGACTACTAACTTAATGATTTTTAAACGAGACATATATGTAACGATTATCGTTGTAAAGACATTTAATGTATATATATCATATTAAGAGATATTCATACATGATAATATCATGATAATATAATAATTTAAAATCTCATTTGATATTATAAACATTGGGTTAACAACATTTAACAAGACCGTTAACCTAAAGGTTTAAAAACAACACTTACATGTAACGACTAACGATGACTTAACGACTCAGTTAAAATGAATATACATGTAGTGTTTTAATATGTATTTATACACTTTTGAAAGACTTCAATACACTTATCAAAATACTTCTACTTAACAAAAATGCTTACAATTACATCCTCGTTCAGTTTCATCAACAATTCTACTCGTATGCACCCGTATTCGTACTCGTACAATACACAGCTTTTAGATGTATGTACTATTGGTATATACACTCCATTGATCAGCTCTTAGCAGCCCATGAGAGTCACCTAACACATGTGGGAACCATCATTTGGCAACTAGCATGAAATATCTCATAAAATTACAAAAATATGAGTAATCATTCATGACTTATTTACATGAAAACAAAATTACATATCCTTTATATCTAATCCATACACCAACGACCAAAAACACCTACAAACACTTTCATTCTTCAATTTTCTTCATCTAATTGATCTCTCTCAAGTTCTATCTTCAAGTTCTAAGTGTTCTTCATATATTCTACAAGTTCTAGTTACATAAAATCAAGAATACTTTCAAGTTTGCTAGCTCACTTCCAATCTTGTAAGGTGATCATCCAACCTCAAGAAATCTTTGTTTCTTACATTAGGTTATCATTCTAATACAAGGTAATAATCATATTCAAACTTTGGTTCAATTTCTATAACTATAACAATCTTATTTCAAGTGATGATCTTACTTGAACTTGTTTTCGTGTCATGATTCTGCCTCAAGAACTTCGAACCATCCAAGGATCCGTTGAAGCTAGATCCATTTTTCTCTTTTCCAGTAGGTTTATCCAAGGAACTTAAGGTAGTAATGATGTTCATAACATCATTCAATTCATACATATAAAGCTATCTTATTCGAAGGTTTAAACTTGTAATCACTAGAACATAGTTTAGTTAATTCTAAACTTGTTCGCAAACAAAAGTTAATCCTTCTAACTTGACTTTTAAAATCAACTAAACACATGTTCTATATCTATATGATATGCTAACTTAATGATTTAAAACCTGAAAACACGAAAAACACCGTAAAACCGGATTTACGCCGTCGTAGTAACACCGCGGGCTGTTTTGGGTTAGTTAATTAAAAACTATGATAAACTTTGATTTAAAAGTTGTTATTCGGAGAAAATGATTTTTATTATGAACATGAAACTATATCCAAAAATTATGGTTAAACTCAAAGTGGAAGTATGTTTTCTAAAATGGTCATCTAGACGTCGTTCTTTCGACTGAAATGACTACCTTTACAAAAACGACTTGTAACTTATTTTTCCGACTATAAACCTATACTTTTTCTGTTTAGATTCATAAAATAGAGTTCAATATGAAACCATAGCAATTTGATTCACTCAAAACGGATTTAAAATGAAGAAGTTATGGGTAAAACAAGATTGGATAATTTTTCTCATTTTAGCTACGTGAAAATTGGTAACAAATCTATTCCAACCATAACTTAATCAACTTGTATTGTATATTATGTAATCTTGAGATACCATAGACACGTATACAATGTTTCGACCTATCATGTCGACACATCTATATATATTTCGGAACAACCATAGACACTCTATATGTGAATGTTGGAGTTAGCTATACAGGGTTGAGGTTGATTCCAAAATATATATAGTTTGAGTTGTGATCAATACTGAGATACGTATACACTGGGTCGTGGATTGATTCAAGATAATATTTATCGATTTATTTCTGTACATCTAACTGTGGACAACTAGTTGTAGGTTACTAACGAGGACAGCTGACTTAAGAAACTTAAAACATCAAAATATATTAAAAGTGTTGTAAATATATTTTGAACATACTTTGATATATATGTATATATTGTTATAGGTTCGTGAATCAACCAGTGGCCAAGTCTTACTTCCCGACGAAGTAAAAATCTGTGAAAGTGAGTTATAGTCCCACTTTTAAAATCTAATTTTTTTGGGATGAGAATACATGCAGGTTTTATAAATGATTTACAAAATAGACACAAGTACGTGAAACTACATTCTATGGTTGAATTATCGAAATCGAATATGCCCCTTTTTATTAAGTCTGGTAATCTAAGAATTAGGGAACAGACACCCTAATTGACGCGAATCCTAAAGATAGATCTATTGGGCTTAACAAACCCCATCCAAAGTACCGGATGCTTTAGTACTTCAAAATTTATATCATATCCGAAGGGTGTCCCGGAATGATGGGGATATTCTTAAATATGCATCTTGTTAATGTCGGTTACCAGGTGTTCACCATATGAATGATTTTTATCTCTATGTATGGGATGTGTATTGAAATATGAAATCTTGTGGTCTATTATTATGATTTGATATATATAGGTTAAACCTATAACTCACCAACATTTTTGTTGACGTTTTAAGCATGTTTATTCTCAGGTGATTATTAAGAGCTTCCGCTGTCGCATACTTAAATAAGGACGAGATTTGGAGTCCATGCTTGTATGATATTGTGTAAAAACTGCATTCAAGAAACTTATTTTGTTGTAACATATTTGTATTGTAAACCATTATGTAATGGTCGTGTGCAAACAGGATATTTTAGATTATCATTATTTGATAATCTACGTAAAGCTTTTTAAAACCTTTATCTATGAAATAAAGATTATGGCTTGTTTTAAAAATGAATGCAGTCTTTGAAAAACGTCTCATATAGAGGTCAAAACCTCGCAACGAAATCAATTAATATGGAACGTTTTTAATCAATAAGAACGGGACATTTCAGTTAGCTGTATTGATAGATTCAGAGTTATTATTGGTATGTAGCGCGGCCTGTACTGCGGCTATGTTTGAAGCCAGAAAGGCACGAAATTCCTCTTCGCTCATATTCAAGGTGTGTCGAGTAGTCGGTGCCATTTCCTTCAAAATAGTCAAATGAAATAATTTAATCATACAGAATATTCAGAGTAGTCAATAGTATCTCGTAGCATAATATGAACTCATTTATAAAAGCTTTTTCTTCATATTAGCGTTTTATAAGTTTAAATTCGGGTACTACCTACCCGTTAAGTTCATACTTAGTAGCTAATATACAATTCAACTACTACAATTCCATATGAAAAACTGATTATAATAATATATCACATACAAATATTCTTCAAACTTACAACTTCGCTATATTACATATAACATGAAATATAGTACACTATGATACAGGACAGTTTTGAAGATAAATCTAGTTAATACGCAAGTTGTTCAGCAAAGGAAATAAAGACACGTAATTCATAAGTCCAGAAACAAGTCATGCATTATGGTTTTACTAAGACCACTTCCCATCCTTGGTCTTGTGGAAAATAACCGTTATGACCATTGGCTAGGCAGCATGTTGTAATGTCGTCAAAAGGACGAGGGTTTCATAATGTCCAACAGCCCCGTAATAATCTAAAAACCTTGTTTCTCACCCCAAATACTGAATCCGTCACTTGTGGGAAGGTTTTATTTAAAAGTTACAATCCAATGTTCTTTTTCTCACTTTGGTAAGAAGCGAACATCACTAACCCGTAAGCATAACATGCTTCTTTATGTTGCATGTTAGAAGCTCTTTCTAATTCACGAAATCCTATGTTAGGATATGTTGAGTCAAAATAGGTTCTTAACCCGTAGCGTAAAATTGCATTAGGGTTCCCCGCATTTAACGCTTTAAAGAAAACACGGTGTAACTTACGGTCTCCCCAATGTGATATACCCCACCTATCAAAGGAAAGCCTTTTATAAACTAAGGCATTTCTGGAAAGTCTTTCAAATGTTTGACAAGTTAATTTCGCCATAACTAAATGTCCTAATGAATTCTGACCAACTCTAGACACGATTTCCTCAATCATATCCTCTGGTAGGTCTTCTAAAATATTCGGTTGTCTACCCTTAACGTCCATTTTGTTTTTATACTGTAAAATAGACAAGGATTAGATTCGTAAAAGATAATTAACAAACAATAAAAGCAATTTTTACATAGAACATAAAAGTACAAGCACACTACAATACATATAATACACAACATGATTACAACCTTCTAATCTGAATCACTGGTTTCTTCTTCTTCGGACTTGGTTCGTTTTCCTAATTTTCTAGGAATATATGGTGTTCCTCTAATACGAGCCGTCGTTTTCCACAATGGTTTAGAAAAACCTGGTGGTTTAGAGGTTCCCGGGTCATTGTTACATTTTAGGAAATACGGATGTTGTCGATACATATAAAGTTCATCGGGGTTGGAATCGGGTTTCTCTATTTTTATACCTTTTCCCTTATTATTTTCTTTCGCTTTATTAAATTGGGTGGAGGTAATTTCTATAACATCATCGGAATCCTCATCGGGATCCGATTCATCAGAAAATTGGTAATCTTCCCAATATTTTGCTTCCTCGGCGGAAACACCATTGACCATTATTAACTTTGGTCTGTTGGTTGAGGATTTTATTTTATTTAATCGAGTTACTATAGGTATCAATATTTCTTCCTCTGGAACCTCTTCTTCTGGTTCCTCCTCTTCCGATTCCTCCTCTTCTGGTTCATCTTCTTCCGGTTCCTCCTCTTCCGGTTCTTCTTCTTCCGGTTCCTCTTCGGGAATTTGTGAATCTTCCCAAAATATATTCGACTCTTCATTATTATTAGGTGAATCAATGGGATTTGTACTAGATGTAGACATCTATCACACAATATCAAACACGTTAAGAGATTAATATATCACATAATATTTACATGTTACTAATATATAGTTTTCAACAAAAAATGTTAAGCAATCATTTTTGAAGAAAAACACGGTCGAAGTCCAGACTCACTAATGCATCCTAACAAACTCGGTAAGACACACTAATGCAATTTTCTGGTTCTCTAAGACTAACGCTCGGATACCAACTGAAATGTCCCGTTCATATTGATTATAAACGTTCAATATTAATTGATTTCGTTGTGAGGTTTTGACCTCTATATGAGACGTTTTTCAAAGACTGCATTCATTTTTAAAACAACCATAACCTTTATTTTATCAATAAAGGTTTTAAAAACATTACGTAGATTATCAAATAATGATAATCTAAAATATACTGTTTACACACGAACATTACATAATGGTTTACAATAGAAATATATTACATCGACATATGTTTCTTGAATGCAGTTTTTACACAATATCATACAAACATGGACTCCAAATCTTGTTCTTATTTTAGTATGCAACAGCGGAAGCTCTTAATATTCACCCGAGAATAAACATGCTTTAAACGTCAACAAAAATGTTGGTGAGTTATAGGTTTAACCTATATATATCAAATCGTAACAATAGACCACAAGATTTCATATTTCAATACACATCCCATACATAGAGATAAAAATCATTCATATGGTGAACACCTGGTAACCGACATTAACAAGATGCATATATAAGAATATCCCCATCATTCCGGGACACCCTTCGGATATGATATTAATTTCGAAGTACTAAAGCATCCGGTACTTTGGATGGGGTTTGTTAGGCCCAATAGATGTATCTTTAGGATTCGCGTCAATTAGGGTGTCTGTTCATTAATTCTTAGATTACTAGACTTAATAAAAAGGGGCATATTCGATTTCGATAATTCAACCATAGAATGTAGTTTGACTTACTTGTGTGTATTTCGTAAATCATTTATAAAAACCTTCATGTATTCTCATCCCAAAAATATTAGATTTTAAAAGTGAGACTATAACTCACTTTCACAGATATTTCCTTCCTCGGAAATAAGACTTGGCCACGGATCGATTCACGAACCTATACAAATATGTACATATATATCAAAGTATGATCAAAATATAATTACAACCATTTTTATTATGTTTTAAAGATTTGAGTGTATTAAGTCAGTTGTCCTCGTTAATAACCTACAACTAGTTGTCCATAATTAGATGTACAGAAATAAATCGATATATATTATCTTGAATCAATCCACGACCCAGTGTATACACGTTTCAGGCTAGATCACAACATAAACTATACATATTTTTGGAATCAACCTCAACCCTGTATAGCTAACTCCAACATTACTGCATATAGAGTGTCTATGGTTGCTCCAAATAATATATATAGATGGGTCGATATGATATGTCAAAACATTTGCATACGTGTCTATGGTATCCCAAGATTACATAATATATTAGAATACATATATAATACAATATAAGTTAGCTAGGATATGATTAATATAGATTTGTTACCAATTTTCACGTAGCTACAACAAGCAAAAATAACCAATCTTGTTTTACCCATAACTTATTCGTTTTAAATCCGTTTTGAGTGAATCCAATTGCTATGGTTTAATGTTGAACTTAAGTTTATGAATCTATATAGAAAAATTATAAGTTTATAGTCAGAATTACAGGTTACAAGTCGTTTTTGTAAAGGTAGTCATTTCAGTCGAAAGAACGACGTCTAGATGACCATTTTGGAAAACATACTTCCACTTTGATTTTAACCATGATTTTTGGATATAGTTTCATGTTCATAATAAAAATCATTTTCCCAGAAGAACAACTTTTAAATCAAAATTTATCATAGTTTTTAATTAACTAACCCAAAACAGCCCGCGGTGTTACTACAACGGCGTATATCCGGTTTTACGGTGTTTTTCGTGTTTTCTGGTTTAAAATCATTAAGTTAGCATATCATATAGATATAGAACATGTGTTTAGTTGATTTTAAAAGTCAAGTTAGAAGGATTAACTTTTGTTTGCGAACACGTTTAGAATTAACTAAACTATGTTCTAGTGATTTCAAGATTAAACCTTTGAATAAGATAGCTTTATATGTATGAATTGAATGATGTTAATAACATCATTACTACCTCAAGTTTTGTGATAAACCTACTGGAAAAGAGGCAAATGGATCTAGCTTCAAAGGATCCTTGGATGGCTTGAAAGTTCTTGAAGCAGAATCATGACACGAAAACAAATTCAAGTAAGATCATCACTCGAAATAAGATTGTTATAGTTATAGAAATTGAACCAAAGTTTGAATATGAGTATTACCTTGTATTAGAAAGATATCTTACTATAAATAAGAAAGATTTCTTGAGGTTGGATGATCATTTTACAAGATTGGAAGTAAGCTAGCAAACTTGGAAGTATTCTTGATTTTATGAAACTAGAACTTATAGAATTTATGAAGAACACTTAGAACTTGAAGATAGAACTTGAGAGAGATCACTTAGATGAAGAAAATTGACGAATGAAAGTGTTTGTAGGTGTTTTTTGTCGTTGGTATATGGATTAGATATAAAGGATGTGTAATTTTGTTTTCATGTAAATAAGTCATGAATGATTACTCATATTTTTGTAATTTTATGAGATATCTCATGCTAGTTGCAAAATGATGGTTCCTACATGTGTTAGGTGACTCACATGGGCTGCTAAGAGCTGATCATTAGAGTGTATATACCAATAGTACATACGTCTAAAAGCTGTGTATTGTACGAGTACGAATACGGGTGCATACGAGTAGAATTGTTGATGAAACTGAACGAGGATGTAATTGTAAGTGTTTTTATTAAGTAGAAGTATTTTAATAAGTGTCTTGAAGTCTTTCAAAAGTGTATGAATACATATTAAAACACTACATGTATATACATTTTAACTGAGTCGTTAAGTCATCGTTAGTCGTTACATGTAAATGTTGATTTGAAACCTTTAAGTTAACGATCATGTTAAATGTTGTTAACCCAATGTTTATTATATCTAAAGAGATGTTAACTTGTTACATTATCATGATATTATGATATATAATATATCTTAGTATGATATATATACAGTTAAATGTCGTTACAACGATAATCGTAACATATATGTCTCGTTTCGAAATCATTAAGTTAGTAGTCTTATTTTTACATATGTAGTTCATTGTTAATACACTTAATGATATATTTACTTATCATTTAACATAATTAACCAAGTGTATCAATATCTTAATATGATTCGTATGTACTTAGTAAGACGTTGATATAACGATAATCGTTATATATAACGTTTTCGAGTTTCTTAATTTCAATAGTCTCATTTTTATGTATATAACTCATTGTTAAAATACCTAATGAGATACTTACTTTTCATAATATCATGTTAACTATATATATAATCATATATATGTCATCATATAGTTTTTACAAGTTTTAACGTTCGTGAATCACCGGTCAACTTGGGTGGTCAATTGTCTATATGAAACCTATTTCAATTAATCAAGTCTTAACAAGTTTGATTGCTTAACATGTTGGAAACACTTAATCATGTAAATATAAATTTCATTTAATATATATAAACATGGAAAAGTTCGGGTCACTACAGTACCTACCCATTAAATAAATTTCGTCTCGAAATTTTTAAGCAGTTGGAGGTGTTGACGAATCTTCTGGTAATAGGTGCGAGTATTTCTTCTTCATCTGATCTTCACACTCCCAGGTGAACTCGGGTCCTCTACGAGCATTCCATCAAACCTTAACAATTGGTATCTTGTTTTGCTTAAGTCTTTTAACCTCATGATCCATTATTTCGACGGGTTCTTCAATGAATTGAAGTTTTTCGTTGATTTGAATTTCGTCTAACGGAATAGTGAGATCTTCTTTAGCAAAACATTTCTTCAAATTCGAGATGTGAAAAGTGTTATGTACAGCTGCGAGTTGTTGGGGTAACTCAAGTCGGTAA
This sequence comes from Rutidosis leptorrhynchoides, assembly GCF_046630445.1. Classification (NCBI taxonomy): domain Eukaryota; kingdom Viridiplantae; phylum Streptophyta; class Magnoliopsida; order Asterales; family Asteraceae; genus Rutidosis; species Rutidosis leptorrhynchoides. The sequence continues at coordinate 138,016,216 of NC_092334.1, read as the reverse complement.
GCTACTGGTCCGACACGTTCAATAATCTTGAATGGTCCAATATACCTTGGATTTAGTTTCCCTCGTTTACCAAATCGAACAACGCCTTTCCAAGGTGAAACTTTAAGCATGACCATCTCGCCAATTTTAAATTCTATATCTTTTCTTTTAATGTCAGCGTAGCTCTTTTGTCGACTTTGAGCGGTTTTCAATCGTTGTTGAATTTGGATGATCTTCTCGGTAGTTTCTTATATTATCTCTGGACTCGTAATCTATCTATCCCCCACTTCACTCCAACAAATCGGAGGCCTGCACTTTCTACAATAAAGTGCTTCAAATGGCGCCATCTCAATGCTTGAATGGTAGCTATTGTTGTAGGAAAATTCTGCTAACAGTAGATGTCGATCCCAACTGTTTCCGAAATCAATAACACATGCTCGTAGCATGTCTTCAAGCGTTTGTATCGTCCTTTCGCTCTGCCCATCAGTTTGTGGATGATAGGCAGTACTCATGTCTAGACGAGTTCATAATGCTTGCTGTAATGTCTGCCAGAATCTTGAAATAAATCTGCCATCCCTATTAGAGATAATAGAGATTGGTATTCCATATCTGGAGACGACTTCCTTCAAATACAGTCGTGCTAACTTCTCCATCTTATCATCTTCTCTTATTGGCAGGAAGTGTGCTGATTTGGTGAGACGATCAACTATTACCCAAATAGTATCAAAACCACTTGCAGTCCTTGGCAATTTAGTGATGAAATCCATGGTAATGTTTTCCCATTTCCATTCCGATATTTCGGGTTGTTGAAGTAGACCTGATGGTTTCTGATGCTCCACTTTGACTTTAGAACACGTCAAACATTCCCCTACGTATTTAGCAACATCAGCTTTCATACCTGGTCACCAAAAATGTTTCTTGAGATCCTTGTACATCTTCCCCATTCCAGGATGTATTGAGTATCTGGTTTTATAAGCTTCTCTTATTACCATTTCCCTCATATATTTAAATTTTGGTACCCAAATTCTTTCAGCCCTATACCGGGTTTCGTCTTCTCGAATATTAAGATGCTTCTCCGATCCTTTGGGTATTTCATCCTTTAAGTTTCCCTCTTTTAAAACTCCTTGTTGCGCCTCCTTTATTTGAGTAGTAAGGTTAGTATGAATCATTATATTCATAGATTTTACTCGAATGGGTTCTCTATCCTTTCTACTCAAAGCGTCGGCTACTACATTCGCCTTCCCCCGGTGGTAACGAATCTCAAAGTCGTAATCATTCAACAATTCAATCCACCTGCGCTGTCTCATATTTAGTTGCTTCTGATTAAATATATATTGGAGACTTTTGTGATCGGTATATATAATACTTTTGACCCCATATAAATAATGCCTCCAAGTCTTTAATGCAAAAACAACAGCACCCAATTCCAAATCGTGAGTTGTATAATTTTGCTCGTGAATCTTCAATTGTCTAGACGCATAAGCAATAACCTTCGTTCGTTGCATTAATACACAACCGAGACCTTGCTTTGATGCGTCACAATAAATCACAAAATCATCATTCCCTTCAGGCAATGACAATATAGTTGCCGTAGTTAGCTTTTTCTTCAATAACTGAAATGCCTTCTCTTGTTCATCCTTCCATTCAAATTTCTTCCCTTTATGCGTTAATGCAGTCAAGGGTTTTGCTATTTTGGAGAAATCTTGGATGAATCTTCTGTAGTAACCAACCAATCCTAAAAATTAACGTATATGCTTTGGAGTTTTTAGGGTTTCCCACTTTTCAACGGTTTCGATCTTTGCCGGGTCCACCTGGATACCTTCTTTGTTCACTATGTGACCGAGGAATTGAACTTCTTCCAACCAAAATGCACACTTTGAAAGCTTAGCGTACAATTTTTCTTTCCTCAATACTTCTAGCACTTTTCTCAAATGTTCTTCGTGCTCTTGATCATTCTTTGAGTAAATAAGTATGTCATTGATAAAAACAATGACAAACATGTCAAGATATAGCCCACACACTCGGTTCATAAGGTCCATGAACACAGCTGGTGCGTTAGTCAATCCAAACGGCATAACCATAAACTCGTAATGACCATAACGCGTCCTAAAAGCATTTTTTGGAATATCATCCTCCTTTACTCGCATTTGATGATATCCAGAACGTAAATCGATTTTTGAATAAAGCGGTGAGCCTTGTAGTTGATCAAATAAGTCGTCAATTCTCGGCAGTGGATAACGGTTTTTGATGGTAAGTTTATTCAACTTTCTGTAGTCAATACACAACCTAAATGTACCATCCTTCTTCTTGACAAAAAAAAACAGGAGCTCCCAATGGTGATGTGTTTGGTTGAATGAAACCAAGTTCTAATAGTTCTTGCAGTTGGCTTTGCAGTTCTTTCATTTCGCTGGGTGCGATTCTGTAAGGAGCATGAGCTATTGGTGCAGCTCCTGGTACAAGATCTATTTGAAATTCAACAGATCGATGTGGAGGTAGTCCCGGTAATTCTTTCGGAAATACATCGGAAAATTCTTTTGCGACAGGAACATCATTGATGCTCTTTTCTTCAGTTTGTACATTCTCGACGTGTGCTAGAATAGCATAGCAACCTTTTCTTATTAGTTTTTGTGCCTTTAAATTACTAATAAGATGTAGCTTCGTGTTGCCCTTTTCTCCGTACACCATTAAGGGTTCTCCTTCTTCTCGTACAATGCGAATTGCATTTTTGTAACATACGATCTCTGCTTTCATCTCCTTCAGCCAGTCCATGCCAACTATTACATCAAAACTCCCTAACTCTACTGGTATCAAATCAATCTTAAATATTTTGCTACCCAGTTTAATTTCTCAATTCCGGCATATATAATCTGCTAAAATTAATTTACCGTTTGCTAATTCGAGTAAAAATTTACTATCCAACGGCGTCAATGGACAACTTAATTTAGCACAAAAATATCTACTCATATAGCTTCTATCCGCACCCGAATCAAATAAAACGTAAGCATATTTATTGTCAATAAGAAACGTACCCGTAACAAGCTCCGGGTCTTCCTGCGCCCCTGCCGCATTAATATTAAAAACTCTTCCGCGGCCTTGTCCATTCTTGTTCTCCTGGTTCGGGCAATTTCTAATAATGTGGCCCAGTTTTTCACATTTATAACAAACTACATTGGCATAACTTGCTCCGACACTACTTGCTTCGCCATTACTAGTTCCGACACCATTTGTTCCTTTCGTTCTGTTAACCCTTGGTCCGTAGACCTCACACTTCACCGCGCTATGACCATTTCTTTTACACTTGTTGCAAAATTTGGTGCAGAACCCCGAGTGATACTTTTCACACCTTTGGCATAGCTGATTCTGATTGTTGTTGTTGTTACGGTTATTATTGTTGTTGGGATGATTGTTGTAGTTGTTGTTGTTATTGTTGTTGTTATTGTTGTTGTTGTGCCATTTGTTGTAGTTGCGATTGATGTTGCGATTGTTGGGATAGTTGTTGTTCTTTTGGTGACTCTTATCACCGTTTCCCTCCCACTTTCTTTTGACTAACTTCACGTTGGCCTCTTCGGCCGCCTGTTCTTTAATTCTTCCCTCAATCTGGTTCACTAGTTTGTGAGCCATTCTAGATGCCTTTTGTATGGAGGCAGACTCGTGTGAACTTATATCTTCTTGGATTCTCTCCGGTAACCCTTTCATAAACGCGTCGATCTTCTCTTCCTCATCTTCGAACGCTCTTGGACACAATAGGCACAATTCTGTGAATCTTCTTTCGTACGAAGTAATATCAAATCCCTGTGTTCGTAACCCTCTAAGTTCTGACTTGAGCTTATTGACCTCAGTTCTGGGACGGTACTGCTCGTTCATCAAGTGCTTGAATGCTGACCACGGTAGCACGTAAGCAGCATCTTGTCCCACTTGCTCTAGATAGGTATTCCACTATGTTAACGTAATACCTGTGAAGGTATGCGTAGCGTACTTCACTTTGTCTCCTTCAGTACACTTACTTATAGCAAACACCGATTCAACTTTCTCGGTCCATCGTTTCAATCCGATTGGTCCTTCGATCCCATCAAATTCTGAAGGTTTGCAGGCAGTGAATTCCTTGTAGGAGCATCCTACACGATTTCTTGCGCCGTTAGCTGTATTGCTAGATTCAGAGTTATTATTGGTATGTAGCACGGCCTGTACTGCGGCTATGTTTGAAGCAAGAAAGGCACGAAATTCTTCTTCGCTCATATTCAAGGTGTGTCGAGTAGTCGGTGTCATTTCCTTCAAAATAGTCAAATGAAACAATTTAATCATACAGAATATTAAGAGTAGTCAATAGTATCTCGTAGCATAATATGAACTCATTTATAAAAGCTTTTTCTTCATATTAGCGTTTTATAAGTTTAAATTCGGATACTACCTACCCGTTAAGTTCATACTTAGTAGCTAATATACAATTCAACTACTACAATTCCATATGAAAAACTGATTATAATAATATATCACATACAAATATTCTTCAAACTTACAACTTCGCTATATTACATATAACATGAAATATAGTACACTATGATACAGGACAGTTTTGAAGATAAATCTAGTTAATACGCAAGTTTTTCAGCAAAGGAAATAAAGACACGTAATTCATAAGTCCCGAAACAAGTCATGCATTCTGGTTTTACTAAGACGACTTCCTGTCCTTGGTCTTGTGGAAAATAACCGTTATGACCATTGGCTAGGCAGCATGTTGTAATGTCATCAAAAGGACGTGGGTTTCGCAATGTCCAACAGCCCCGTAATAATCTAAAAACCTTGTTTCTCACCCCAAATACTGAATCCGTCACTTGTGGGAAGGTTTTATTTAAAAGTTGCAATCCAATGTTCTTTTTCTCACTTTGGTAAGAAGCGAACATCACTAACCCGTAAGCATAACATGCTTCTTTATGTTGCATGTTAGAAGCTCTTTCTAATTCACGAAATCCTATGTTGGGATATGTTGAGTCAAAATAGGTTCTTAACCCGTAGCGTAAAATTGCATTTGGGTTCCCCACATTTAACGCTTTAAAGAAAACACGGCGTAACTTATGGTCTCCCCAATGTGATATACCCCACCTATCAAAGGAAAGTTTTTTATAAACTAAGGCATTTCTGGAAAGTCTTTCAAATGTTTGACAAGTTAATTTCGCCATAACTAAATGTGTTGATGAATTCTGACCAACTCTAGACAAGATTTCCTCAATCATATCCTCTGGTAGGTCTTCTAAAATATTCGGTTGTCTACCCTTAACGTCCATTTTGTTTTTATACTGTAAAATAGACAAGGATTAGATTCGTAAAAGATAATTAACAAACAATAAAAGCAATTTTTACATAGAACATAAAAATACAAGCACACTACAATACATATGAAATGTCCCGTTCTTATCGATTAAAAACGTTCCATATTAATTGATTTCGTTGCGAGGTTTTGACCTCTATATGAGACGTTTTTCAAAGACTGCATTCATTTTTAAAACAAACCATAACCTTTATTTCATAAATAAAGGTTTAAAAAGCTTTACGTAGATTATCAAATAATGATAATCTAAAATATCCTGTTTACACACGACCATTACATAATGGTTTACAATACAAATATGTTACATCGAAATCAGTTTCTTGAATGCAGTTTTTACACAATATCATACAAACATGGACTCCAAATCTTGTCCTTATTTTAGTATGCAACAGCGGAAGCTCTTAGTATTCACCTGAGAGTAAACATGCTTTAAACGTCAACAAAAAATGTTGGTGAGTTATAGGTTTAACCTATATATATCAAATCGTAACAATAGACCACAAGATTTCATATTTCAATACACATCCCATACATAGAGATAAAAATCATTCATATGGTGAACACCTGGTAACCGACATTAACAAGATGCATATATAAGAATATCCCCATCATTCCGGGACACCCTTCGGATATGATATAAATTTCGAAGTACTAAAGCATCCGGTACTTTGGATGGGGTTTGTTAGGCCCAATAGATCTATCTTTAGGATTCGCGTCAATTAGGGTGTCTGTTCCCTAATTCTTAGATTACCAGACTTAATAAAAAGGGGCATATTCGATTTCGATAATTCAACCATAGAATGCAGTTTCACGTACTTGTGTCTATTTTGTAAATCATTTATAAAACCTGCATGTATTCTCATCCCAAAAATATTAGATTTTAAAAGTGGGACTATAACTCACTTTCACAGATTTTTACTTCGTCGGGAAGTAAGACTTGGCCACTGGTTGATTCACGAACCTATAACAATATATACATATATATCAAAGTATGTTCAAAATATATTTACAACACTTTTAATATATTTTGATGTTTTAAGTTTATTAAGTCAGCTGTCCTCGTTAGTAACCTACAACTAGTTGTCCACAGTTAGATGTACAGAAATAAATCGATAAATATTATCTTGAATCAATCCACGACCCAGTGTATACGTATCTCAGTATTGATCACAACTCAAACTATATATATTTTGGAATCAACCTCAACCCTGTATAGCTAACTCCAACATTCACATATAGAGTGTCTATGGTTGTTCCGAAATATATATAGATGTGTCGACATGATAGGTCGAAACATTGTATACGTGTCTATGGTATCTCAAGATTACATAATATACAATACAAGTTGATTAAGTTATGGTTGGAATAGATTTGTTACCAATTTTCACGTAGCTAAAATAAGAAAAATTATCCAATCTTGTTTTACCCATAACTTCTTCATTTTAAATCCGTTTTGAGTGAATCAAATTGCTATGGTTTCATATTGAACTCTATTTTATGAATCTAAACAGAAAAAATATAGGTTTATAGTCGGAAAAATAAGTTACAAGTCGTTTTTGTAAAGGTAGTCATTTCGGTCGAAAGAACGACGTCTAGATGACCATTTTAGAAAACATACTTCCACTTTGAGTTTAACCATAATTTTTGGATATAGTTTCATGTTCATAATAAAAATCATTTTCTCAGAATAACAACTTTTAAATCAAAGTTTATCATAGTTTTTAATTAACTAACCCAAAACAGCCCGCGGTGTTACTACGACGGCGTAAATCCGGTTTTACGGTGTTTTTCGTGTTTCCAGGTTTTAAATCATTAAGTTAGCATATCATATAGATATAGAACATATGTTTAGTTGATTTTAAAAGTCAAGTTAGAAGGATTAACTTTTGTTTGCGAACAAGTTTAGAATTAACTAAACTATGTTCTAGTGATTACAAGTTTAAACCTTCGAATAAGATAGCTTTATATGTATGAATCAAATGATGTTATGAACATCATTACTACCTTAAGTTCCTTGGATAAACCTACTGGAAAAGAGAAAAATAGATCTAGCTTCAACGGATCCTTGGATGGCTCAAAGTTCTTGAAGCAGAATCATGACACGAAAACAAGTTCAAGTAAGATCATCACTTGAAATAAGATTGTTATAGTTATAGAAATTGAACCAAAGTTTGAATATGATTATTATCTTGTATTAGAATGATAACCTACTGTAAGAAACAAAGATTTCTTAAGGTTGGATGATCACCTTACAAGATTGAAAGTGAGCTAGCAAACTTGAAAGTATTCTTGATTTTATGTAACTAGAACTTGTAGAATATATGAAGAACACTTAGAACTTGAAGATAGAACTTGAGAGAGATCAAATAGATGAAGAAAATTGAAGAATGAAAGTGTTTGTAGGTGTTTTTGGTCGTTGGTGTATGGATTAGATATAAAGGATATGTAATTTTGTTTTCATGTAAATAAGTCATGAATGATTACTCATATTTTTGTAATTTTATGAGATATTTCATGCTAGTTGCCAAATGATGGTTCCCACATGTGTTAGGTGACTCACATGGGCTGCTAAGAGCTGATCATTGGAGTGTATATACCAATAGTACATACATCTAAAAGCTGTGTATTGTACGAGTACGAATACGAGTGCATACGAGTAGAATTATTGATGAAACTGAACGAGGATGTAATTGTAAGCATTTTTGTTAAGTAGAAGTATTTTGATAAGTGTATTGAAGTCTTTCAAAAGTGTATAAATACATATTAAAACACTACATGTATATACATTTTAACTGAGTCGTTAAGTCATCGTTAGTCGTTACATGTAAGTGTTGTTTTGAAACCTTTAGGTTAACGATCTTGTTAAATGTTGTTAACCCAATGTTTATAATATCAAATGAGATTTTAAATTATTATATTATCATGATATTATCATGTATGAATATCTCTTAATATGATATATATACATTAAATGTCTTTACAACGATAATCGTTACATATATGTCTCGTTTAAAAATCATTAAGTTAGTAGTCTTGTTTTTACATATGTAGTTCATTGTTAATATACTTAATGATATGTTTACTTATCATAGTATCATGTTAACTATATATATATATCCATATATATGTCATCATATAGTTTTTACAAGTTTTAACGTTCGTGAATCACCGGTCAACTTGGGTGGTCAATTGTCTATATGAAACATATTTTAATTAATCAAGTCTTAACAAGTTTGATTGCTTAACATGTTGGAAACATTTAATCATGTAAATATCAATCTCAATTAATATATATAAACATGAAAATGTTCGGGTCACTACAGTACCTACCCGTTAAATAAATTTCGTGCCGAAATTTTAAGCTGTTGAAGATGTTGATGAATCTTCTGGAAATAGATGCGGGTATTTCTTCTTCATCTGATCTTCACGCTCCCAGGTGAACTCGGGTCCTCTACGAGCATTCCATCGAACCTTAACAATTGGTATCTTGTTTTGCTTAAGTCTTTTAACCTCACGATCCATTATTTCGACGGGTTCTTCGATGAATTGAAGTTTTTCGTTGATTTGGATTTCATCTAACGGAATAGTGAGATCTTCTTTAGAAAACATTTCTTCAAATTAGAGACGTGGAAAGTGTTATGTACAGCCGCGAGTTGTTGAGGTAACTCAAGTCGGTAAGCTACTGGTCCGACACGATCAATAATCTTGAATGGTCCAATATACCTTGGATTTAATTTCCCTCGTTTACCAAATCGAACAACGCCTTTCCAAGGTGCAACTTTAAGCATGACCATCTCTCCAATTTCAAATTCTATATCTTTTCTTTTAATGTCAGCGTAGCTCTTTTGTCGACTTTGGGCAGTTTTCAACCGTTGTTGAATTTGGATGATCTTCTCGGTAGTTTCTTGTATAATCTCCGGACCCGTAATCTGTATATCCCCCACTTCACTCCAACAAAACGGAGACCTGCACTTTCTACCATAAAGTGCTTCAAACGGCGCCATCTCAATGCTTGAATGGTAGCTGTTGTTGTAGGAAAATTCTGCTAACGGTAGATGTCGATCCCAGCTGTTTCCGAAATCAATAACACATGCTCGTAGCATGTCTTCAAGCGTTTGTATCGTCCTTTCGCTCTGCCCATCAGTTTGTGGATGATAGGCAGTACTCATGTCTAGACGAGTTCCTAATGCTTGCTGTAATGTCTGCCAGAATCTTGAAATAAATCTGCCATCCCTATCAGAGATAATAGAGATTGGTATTCCATGTCTGGAGACGACTTCCTTCAAATACAGTCGTGCTAACTTCTCCATCTTGTCATCTTCTCTTATTGGCAGGAAGTGTGCTGATTTGGTGAGACGATCAACTATTACCCAAATAGTATCAAAACCACTTGCAGTCCTTGGCAATTTAGTGATGAAATCCATGGTAATGTTTTCCCATTTCCATTCTGGAATTTCGGGTTGTTGAAGTAGACCTGATGGTTTCTGATGCTCAGCTTTGACCTTAGAACACGTCAAACATTCTCCTACGTATTTAGCAACATCGGCTTTCATACCCGGCCACCAAAAATGTTTCTTGAGATCCTTGTACATCTTCCCCGTTCCAGGATGTATTGAGTATCTGGTTTTATGAGCTTCTCTAAGTACCATTTCTCTCATATCTCCAAATTTTGGTACCCAAATCCTTTCAGCCCTATACCGGGTTCCGTCTTCCCGAATATTAAGATGCTTCTCCGATCCTTTAGGTATTTCATCCTTTAAATTTCCCTCTTTTAAAACTCCTTGTTGCGCCTCCTTTATTTGAGTAGTAAGGTTATTATGAATCATTATATTCATAGATTTTACTCGAATGGGTTCTCTGTCCTTCCTGCTCAAGACATCGGCTACCACATTTGCCTTACCCGGGTGGTAACGAATCTCAAAGTCGTAATCATTCAACAACTCAATCCACCTACGCTGCTTCATATTCAGTTGTTTCTGATTAAATATATGCTGAAGACTTTTGTGGTCGGTATATATAATACTTTTGACCCCATATAAGTAGTGCCTCCAAGTCTTTAATGCAAAAACAACCGCTCCTAATTCCAAATCATACGTCGTATAATTTTGTTCGTGAATCTTCAATTGTCTAGATGCATAAGCAATCACCTTCGTTCGTTGCATTAATACACAACCGAGACCTTGCTTTGATGCGTCACAATAAATCACAAAATCATCATTCCCTTCAGGCAATGATAATATAGGTGCCGTAGTTAGCTTTTTCTTCAATAACTGAAACGCTTTCTCTTGTTCATCATTCCATTCAAATTTCTTCCCTTTATGCGTTAATGCAGTCAAGGGTTTTGCTATTCTGAAAAAGTCTTGGATGAACCTTCTGTAGTAACCAGCTAGTCCTAAAAACTGGCGTATGTGTTTCGGAGTTTTCGGGGTTTCCCACTTTTCAACAGTTTCTATCTTTGCCGGATCCACCTTAATACCTTCTTTGTTCACTATGTGACCGAGGAATTGAACTTCTTCCAACCAAAATGCACACTTTGAAAACTTAGCGTACAATTCTTCCTTCCTCAATACATCTAACACCTTTCTCAAATGTTCACCGTGTTCTTGGTCATTCTTTGAGTAAATAAGTATGTCATCAATGAAAACAATGACAAACTTGTCAAGGTATGGTCCACACACTCGGTTCATAAGGTCCATGAACACAGCTGGTGCATTAGTTAAACCAAATGGCATGACCATAAACTCGTAATGACCGTAACGTGTTCTAAAAGCAGTCTTTGGAATATCATCTTCTTTCACCCGCATTTGATGATACCCGGAACGTAAGTCAATCTTTGAATAAACAGACGAGCCTTGTAGTTGATCAAATAAGTCGTCGATTCTCGGTAGTGGGTAGCGGTTCTTGATGGTAAGTTTGTTCAACTCTCGGTAGTCGATACATAACCTGAATGTACCATCTTTCTTCTTGACAAACAAAACAGGAGCTCCCCACGGTGACGTGCTTGGTCGAATGAAACCACGCTCTAAAAGTTCTTGTAATTGGCTTTGCAGTTCTTTCATCTCGCTGGGTGCGAGTCTGTAAGGAGCACGAGCTATTGGTGCAACTCCTGGTACAAGATCTATTTGAAATTCAACGGATCGATGTGGGGGTAATCCCGGTAATTCTTTCGGAAATACATCGGGAAATTCTTTTGCAATGGGAACATCATTGATGCTCTTTTCTTCAGTTTGTACTTTCTCGACGTGTGCTAGAACAGCATAGCAACCTTTTCTTATTAGTTTTTGTGCCTTCAAATTACTAATAAGATGTAGCTTCGTGTTGCCCTTTTCTCCGTACACCATTAAGGGTTTTCCTTTTTCTCGTATAATGCGAATTGCATTTTTGTAACAAACGATCTCTGCTTTCACTTCTTTCAACCAGTCCATACCGATTATCACATCAAAACTCCCTAACTCTACTGGTATCAAATCAATCTTAAATGTTTCGCTAACCAGTTTAATTTCTCGATTCCGACATATATTATCTGCTGAAATTAATTTACCATTTGCTAATTCGAGTAAAAATTTACTATCCAAAGGCGTCAATGGACAACTTAATTTAGCACAAAAATCTCTACTCATATAGCTTCTATCCGCACCCGAATCAAATAAAACGTAAGCAGAATTATTGTCAATAAGAAACGTACCCGTAACAAGCTCCGGGTCTTTTTGTGCCTCTGCCGCATTAATATTGAAAACTCTTCCGCGGCCTTGTCCATTCGTGTTCTCCTGGTTCAGGCAATTTCTAATAATGTGGCCCGGTTTTCCACATTTATAACAAACTACATTAGCATAACTTGCTCCGACACTACTTGCTCCGCCATTACTCGTTCCGACACCATTTGTTCCTTTCGTTCTATTAACCCCTGGTCCATAGACCTCACACTTCGCCGCGCTATGACCATTTCTTTTACACTTGTTGCAAAATTTGGTGCAGAACCCCGAGTGATACTTTTCACACCTTTGGCATAGCTGCTTCTGATTGTTGTTGTTGTTGCGGTTATTATTGTTGTTGGGATGATTGTCGTAGTTGCTGTTGTTGTTGTTGTTGTTGTTGTTGTTGTTGTTGGGCCGTTTGTTGTAGTTGCGATTGATGTTGCGATTGTTGGGATAATTGTTGCGATTATTGTTGTAATTGCTGTTGTTGTTGTATTGGTGATTCTTATCACCGTTTTCCTCCCACTTTCTTTTGACTTGCTTCACATTGGCCTCTTCAGGAGTCTGTTCTTTAATTCTTTCTTCAATCTGGTTCACTAGTTTGTGAGCCATTCTACATGCCTGTTGTATGGAGGCGGGCTCGTGTGAACTTATATCTTCTTGGATTCTTTCCGGTAATCCTTTCACAAACGCGTCGATCTTCTCTTCCTCATCTTCGAATGCTCCCGGACACAATAGGCACAATTCTGTGAATCGTCTTTCGTACGTGGTAATATCAAATCCTTGGGTTCGTAACCCTCTAAGTTCTGTCTTGAGCTTATTGACCTCGGTTCTGGGACGGTACTTCTCGTTCATCAAGTGCTTGAATGCTGACCACGGTAGTGCGTACGCATCGTCTTGTCCCACTTGCTCTAGATAGGTATTCCACCATGTTAACGCAGAACCTGTGAAGGTATGCGTAGCGTACTTTACTTTGTCCTCTTCAGTACACTTACTTATGGCAAACACCGATTCGACCTTCTCGGTCCACCGTTTTAATCCGATCGGTCCTTCGGTTCCATCAAATTCCAAAGGTTTGCAGGCAGTAAATTCTTTGTAGGTGCATCCTACACGATTTCCTGTACTGCTAGATCCAAGGTTATTGTTGGTATGTAGTGCAGCCTGTATTGCGGCTATGTTTGAAGCTAGAAAAGTACGGAATTCCTCTTCATTCATATTCACGGTGTGTCGAGTAGTCGGTGCCATTTCCTTCAAAATAGTTAAATGGAACAAGTTAATCATACAGAATATTAAGAGTAGTTAATAGTATTTCGTAGCATAATATGAACTCATTTAGAAAAGCTTTTTCTTCATATTAGCATTTTATAAGTTTAAATTCGGGTAGTACCTACCCATTAAGTTCATACTTAGTAGCTAATATACAATTCAACTACTACAATTCTATATGAAAAACTGATTATAATAATATTTCGCGTTTAAACTTTTACACAATATTTTACAAACTTACAATACCGCTTATTTTACATATAGCATGAAATATAGCACACAATAAATTTGATACAAGATGGTTGTGAAGATAATTCTAGCTAGTACACAAGTCGTTTAGCAAAGGCAATAAAGACACGTAATTCATACGTCCAGAAACATGTCATGCATTCTTGTTTTACTAGGATTACTTCCCATCCTTGGTCTTGTGGAACATAACCGTTATGGCCGTTGATAAGACAGCGTGTTGTAACGTCGTCAAAGGGACGAGGGTTACGTAATGTCCAACAGTCCCGTAACAATCTAAAAACCTCATTTCTTACCCCAATTACCGACTCCGTCACTTGTGGGAACGTTTTGTTTAATAGTTGTAGCCCGATGTTCTTGTTCTCACTTTGGTGAGAAGCGAACATTACTAATCCGTAAGCATAACATGCTTCTTTATGTTGCATGTTAGCCGCTTTTTCTAAATCACGAAGTCCAATATTCGGATATATTGAGTCAAAATAATTTCTTAACCCATTGCGTAAAATAGCATTTGGGTTCCCCGCAATATATGCGTCAAAGTAAACACATCGTAACTTATGGATTTCCCAATGTGATATCCCCCATCTTTCGAACGAAAGCCTTTTATAAACCAAGGCATTCTTGGAACGTTCTTCGAATGTCTTACAAACTGATCTTGCCTTAAATAGTTGTGCCGAAGAATTCTGACCGACTCTAGACAAGATTTCATCAATCATGTCTCCGGGTAGGTCTCTTAAAATATTGGGTTGTCTATCCATTTTGTGTTTTTATACTGTAAAATAGACAAGAGTTAGATTCATAAAAAAAAATACTTATTAATACAAGCAATTTTTACATATATCATAAAGCATAAGCACACTATATTACATATATTACACCACACGAATACAACTATCTTATTCCGACTCGCTTGTTTCTTCTTCTTCGGTTTTGGTTCGTTTTGCCAAGTTTCTAGGGGTATATGATGTTCCCCTAATACGAGCCGTCGTTATCCACATTGGTTTAGAAAAACCTGGTGGTTTAGAGGTTCCCGGGTCATTATTACAACTTAAGGACTTCGGGGGTTGACGATACATATAAAGTTCATCGGGGTTGGAATTAGATTTCTCTATTTTTATGCCCTTTCCCTTATTATTTTCTTTTGCCTTTTTAAATTCAGTTGGGGTAATTTCTATAACATCATCGGAATTCTCGTCGGAATCCGATTCATCGGAGAATTGGTAATCCTCCCAATATTTTGCTTCCTTGGCGGAAACACCATTGACCATAATTAACCTTGGTCGGTTGGTTGAGGATTTTCTTTTACTTAACCATTTTATTATTTCCCCCACCGGTTCTATTTCTTCATCCGGTTCCGATTCTTCTTCCGGTTCCGACTCTTCTTCCGGTTCCTCTTCGGGAACTTGTGAATCAGTCCACGAATCATTCCAATTTACATTTGACTCTTCATTATTATTAGGTGAGTCAATGGGACTTGTTCTAGAGGTAGACATCTATCACATAATATCAAACGCGTTAAGAGATTAATATATCACATAATATTCACATGTTAAAAATATATAGTTTCCAACAAAATTTGTTAAGCAATCATTTTTCAAGTAAACACGGTCGAAGTCCAGACTCACTAATGCATCCTAACAAACTCGATAAGACACACTAATGCAAAATTCTGGTTCTCTAAGACCAACGCTCGGATACCAACTGAAATGTCCCGTTCTTATTGATTAAAAACGTTCCATATTAATTGATTTCGTTGAGAGGTTTTGACCTCTATATGAGACGTTTTTCAAAGACTGCATTCATTTTTAAAACAAACCATAACCTTTATTTCATAAATAAAGGTTTAAAAAGCTTTACGTAGATTATCAAATAATGATAATCTAAAATATCCTGTTTACACACGACCATTACATAATGGTTTACAATACAAATATGTTACATCGAAATCAGTTTCTTGAATGCAGTTTTTACACAATATCATACAAACATGGACTCCAAATCTTGTCCTTATTTTAGTATGCAACAGCGGAAGCTCTTAGTATTCACCTGAGAGTAAACATGCTTTAAACGTCAACAAAAAATGTTGGTGAGTTATAGGTTTAACCTATATATATCAAATCGTAACAATAGACCACAAGATTTCATATTTCAATACACATCCCATACATAGAGATAAAAATCATTCATATGGTGAACACCTGGTAACCGACATTAACAAGATGCATATATAAGAATATCCCCATCATTCCGGGACACCCTTCGAATATGATATAAATTTCGAAGTACTAAAGCATCCGGTACTTTGGATGGGGTTTGTTAGGCCCAATAGATCTATCTTTAGGATTCGCGTCAATTAGGGTGTCTGTTCCCTAATTCTTAGATTACCAGACTTAATAAAAAGGGGCATATTCGATTTCGATAATTCAACCATAGAATGCAGTTTCACGTACTTGTGTCTATTTTGTAAATCATTTATAAAACCTGCATGTATTCTCATCCCAAAAATATTAGATTTTAAAAGTGGGACTATAACTCACTTTCACAGATTTTTACTTCGTCGGGAAGTAAGACTTGGCCACTGGTTGATTCACGAACCTATAACAATATATACATATATATCAAAGTATGTTCAAAATATATTTACAACACTTTTAATATATTTTGATGTTTTAAGTTTATTAAGTCAGCTGTCCTCGTTAGTATCCTACAACTAGTTGTCCACAGTTAGATGTACAGAAATAAATCGATAAATATTATCTTGAATCAATCCACGACCCAGTGTATACGTATCTCAGTATTGATCACAACTCAAACTATATATATTTTAGAATCAACCTCAACCCTGTATAGCTAACTCCAACATTCACATGTAGAGTGTCTATGGTTGTTCCGAAATATATATAGATGTGTCGACATGATAGGTCGAAACATTGTATACGTGTCTATGGTATCTCAAGATTACATAATATACAATACAAGTTGATTAAGTTATGGTTGGAATAGATTTGTTACCAATTTTCACGTAGCTAAAATGAGAAAAATTATCCAATCTTGTTTTACCCATAACTTCTTCATTTTAAATCCGTTTTGAGTGAATCAAATTGCTATGGTTTCATATTGAACTCTATTTTATGAATCTAAACAGAAAAAATATATGTTTATAGTCGGAAAAATAAGTTACAAGTCGTTTTTGTAAAGGTAGTCATTTCGGTCGAAAGAACGACGTCTAGATGACCATTTTAGAAAACATACTTCCACTTTGAGTTTAACCATAATTTTTGGATATAGTTTCATGTTCATAATAAAAATCATTTTCTCAGAATAACAACTT
Source organism: Rutidosis leptorrhynchoides (assembly GCF_046630445.1). Lineage (NCBI taxonomy): Eukaryota > Viridiplantae > Streptophyta > Magnoliopsida > Asterales > Asteraceae > Rutidosis > Rutidosis leptorrhynchoides. The sequence continues at coordinate 137,999,373 of NC_092334.1, read as the reverse complement.
TTAAATCAAAGTTTATCATAGTTTTTAATTAACTAACCCAAAACAGCCCGCGGTGTTACTACGACGGCGTAAATCCGGTTTTACGGTGTTTTTCGTGTTTCCAGGTTTTAAATCATTAAGTTAGCATATCATATAGATATAGAACATATGTTTAGTTGATTTTAAAAGTCAAGTTAGAAGGATTAACTTTTGTTTGCGAACAAGTTTAGAATTAACTAAACTATGTTCTAGTGATTACAAGTTTAAACCTTCGAATAAGATAGCTTTATATGTATGAATCGAATGATGTTATGAACATCATTACTACCTTAAGTTCCTTGGATAAACCTACTGGAAAATAGAAAAATGGATCTAGCTTCAACGGATCCTTGGATGGCTCAAAGTTCTTGAAGCAGAATCATGACACGAAAACAAGTTCAAGTAAGATCATCACTTGAAATAAGATTGTTATAGTTATAGAAATTGAACCAAAGTTTGAATATGATTATTACCTTGTATTAGAATGATAACCTACTGTAAGAAACAAAGATTTTTTGAGGTTGGATGATCACCTTACAAGATTGGAAGTGAGCTAGCAAACTTGAAAGTATTCTTGATTTTATGTAACTAGAACTTGTAGAATATATGAAGAACACTTAGAACTTGAAGATAGAACTTGAGAGAGATCAAATAGATGAAGAAAATTGAAGAATGAAAGTGTTTGTAGGTGTTTTTGGTCGTTGGTGTATGGATTAGATATAAAGGATATGTAATTTTGTTTTCATGTAAATAAGTCATGAATAATTACTCATATTTTTGTAATTTTATGAGATATTTCATGCTAGTTGCCAAATGATGGTTCCCACATGTGTTAGGTGACTCACATGGGCTGCTAATAGCTGATCATTGGAGTGTATATACCAATAGTACATACATCTAAAAGCTGTGTATTGTACGAGTACGAATACGGGTGCATACGAGTAGAATTATTGATGAAACTGAACGAGGATGTAATTGTAAGCATTTTTGTTAAGTAGAAGTATTTTGATAAGTGTATTGAAGTCTTTCAAAAGTGTATAAATACATATTAAAACACTACATGTATATACATTTTAACTGAGTCGTTAAGTCATCGTTAGTCGTTACATGTAAGTGTTGTTTTGAAACCTTTAGGTTAACGATCTTGTTAAATGTTGTTAACCCAATGTTTATAATATCAAATGAGATTTTAAATTATTATATTATCATGATATTATCATGTATGAATATCTCTTAATATGATATATATATATATACATTAAATGTCTTTACAACGATAATCGTTACATATATGTCTCGTTTAAAATTCATTAAGTTAGTAGTCTTGTTTTTACATATGTAGTTCATTGTTAATATACTTAATGATATGTTTACTTATCATAGTATCATGTTAACTATATATATATCCATATATATGTCATCATATAGTTTTTTCAAGTTTTAACGTTCGTGAATCACCGGTCAACTTGGGTGGTCAATTGTCTATATGAAACATATTTTAATTAATCAAGTCTTAACAAGTTTGATTGCTTAACATGTTGGAAACATTTAATCATGTAAATATCAATCTCAATTAATATATATAAATGATAATGCTAAAAACGAACATATATTTCATAGCATTATTCCTCAAGAAAGACAAGCTTTTAGTTGCAATTGTTCTATTTACAAGTGATATTCGTTTAAATAATAAAAGGTGAAGACAAAAGACAGATTCGACGAATTGAAGACGCAAACGACCAAAAAGCTCAAAAGTACAAAAGACAATCAAAAAGGTTCCAATTATTGATAAGAAACGTCTCGAAATTACAAGAGTACAAGATTCAAAACGCAAAGTACAAGATATTAAATTGTACGCAAGGACGTTCGAAAATCCGGAACCGGGACCAGAGTCAACTCTTAACGCTCGACGCAACGGACTAAAAATTACAAGTTAACTATGTATATAAATATAATATAATATATAATTAATTATATTAATTATATATATATTATATTTATAAATAAAAAACCGTCGGCAGAGAAAGACTCCAAGGACTGAGCTGTAAATTCATTCTCCGCGACTCGCGGAGTTTGAAGAGGATTTCACCGCGAGTCGCGGAGCCCCAAATTGAAAAACTGCCTATAAAGCAAACCGAATTCTGATCATTTTTCATAATCTTTTTCTCTCTTCTCTCATATATACGTAAAATATATATATATATATATAATTTATATTTTAATTTTAATTTTAATTTTAATTCTAATAATAAGGGTATGTTAGCGAATGTTGTAAGGGTGTAAGTCGAAATTCTGTCCGTGTAACGCTACGCTATTTTTAATCATTGTAAGTTATGTTCAACCTTTTTACATTAATGTCTCGTAGCTAAGTTATTATTATGCTTATTTAAAACGAAGTAATCATGATGTTGGGCTAATTACTAAAATTGGGTAATTGGGCTTTGTACCATAATTGGGGTTTGGACAAAAGAACGACACTTGTGGAAATTAGACTATGGGCTATTAATGGGCTTTATATTTGTTTAACTAAATGATAGTTTGTTAATGTTAATATAAAGATTTACAATTGGGCGTCCCTATAAATTACCATATACACTCAATCGGACACGATGGGCGGGGTATTTATATGTACGAATAATCGTTCATTTAACCGGACACGGAAATGGATTAATAGTTAATAAACTTGTTGAAACAGGGGTGAATTACATTCAAGGGTAATTGGTGTAATTGTTAACAAAGTAGTAAAACCTTGGTTTACACGCAGTCGATAACCTGGTGTATTCATTAAACAAAGTATTAAAACCTTGTTACAATTCGAATCCCCAATTAGTTGGAATATTTAACTTCGGGTATAAGAATAATTTGATGAGGACACTCGCACTTTATATTTATGACTGATGGACTGTTATGGACAAAAACCAGACGGACATATTAAATAATCCAGGACAAAGGACAATTAACCCATGGGCATAAAACTAAAATCAACACGTCGAACATCATGATTACGGAAGTTTAAATAAGCATAATTCTTTTATTTCATATTTAATTTCCTTTATTTTATATTTAATTGCACTTCTAATTATCGCACTTTTATTTATTGTTATTTAATCGCACTTTTAATTATCGTACTTTTTAATTATCGCAAGTTTATTTTATCGCACTTTTATTATTCGCAATTTCATTATCGTTATTTACTTTAAGTTTTAATTTAAGTCTTTTATTTATTTAATATTTTACATTAGGTTTTAACTGCGACTAAAGTTTTAAAATCGACAAACCGGTCATTAAACGGTAAAAACCCCCCTTTATAATAATAATATTACTTATATATATGTTTGTATTTTTATAAAAATAAACTAATATAGCGTTGAGCTTTGTTTAAAAAAGATTCCCTGTGGAACGAACCGGACTTACTAAAAACTACACTACTGTACGATTAGGTACACTGCCTATAAGTGTTGTAGCAAGGTTTAAGTATATCCATTCTATAAATAAATAAATATCTTGTGTAAAATTGTATCGTATTTAATAGTTTTTCCTAGTAAAATATAAACTATTTCTTATACACTTCGCTTCGACATCAAGTATTTTTGGCGCCGCTGCAGGGGAAATTTCTAAACGCCGGAAGCGCAACGCTAATAAAAAAAAAAAGATTTTTAGCTTACTTCTATTAAAAATTCGTTTTTGTAAAAATACGTTTTAATTATTCAAAAATATAAAAAGAAAAACAAAAATATAAGTATTTTTTTTAAGATTTTGTTAAATATTTAAGTTTTATAAGTTTCTTTATTTTTATTTTAATTTATAAAAATATAAGTTTTATTAAATATCTTTTATATATAGAAAAAACAGAAAACAGAAAATAAAAAAAAATAAAGAAAAAACGCGTCGAATATTTAAACCTGTCAGCTGAATTCTGGAACCCCGCGACTAGCGGGGTTTGATGCAATAAATACCGCAACTCGCGGAGTTTACCTGACACGCGAACAGAAACCCTAATCCTGCATTTATTACGGTAATTATTAATTAATTATTATTAAACCCTAACTAATTATTATTATTATAATTACTTTTACTTTTTATTTAATTTATATATTTTAGTTAAATTAGTTTAGTTAAATTGTAAAATTAATAGTTTAATAAAATAAATAATATAAAAATAATATTTTTATAAAAATTGTACTTTTTACAACTTTTTGTATATTTTTATATTTTGTTCCTTTTTAATCGTTTTAGCGTAACTTTTGTATTTTTAGCTCATATTTAATTTTAAACTTAGTTTTTGCTATAGTCATTTTTACTCCTAGATTTTTAGGCTTTGCCGTAGAATTCCTTAAGTGCTTTTCTTTAGACTAAGATTTAGGTGCTTTAGAATTTTGCGACGCCTTTTTAAGTTTTAGTTTCTTTTTAAGTTATTTCCATTTGGGATTTAGTTTTTCTTGTAAGCTTTAATATTTTTAGACACCTTTTACTATGTATCAATTATCATTCCAATTAGTAATTTCAATTTGCGATTATAATTTTAAGTTAGTTGTAGTAATAAGGTTAGGTTAGTCAAGTATTTTTAAGTTTTTATAAGTTTCTTTTATTTTTCCGTCACCTTTTATTTTTCAACCATTTTTTCTTTTTCGACCTTTTTCGACGAACTCTTTTTCTTTCTTATTTCTCGCTATTCTAGTTTTAGGACTTAGATTTTTTTTATTCTACTTCTTATCTAAATTTCTTAAAATTACGAAAATTTATTTTAAGTGGTTAAATTAATAGACATCAAAATTTTCTGGTTCGTAGTAATAGTTGGATTTGTACGTGGACCGGGTTATTGGAGCCAAACAGTCCTCAATTATATTGAGACCAAACGAATCCTGCTCCTCTGCTGCATCTTTTGGCTATTCGAAACGTGGGCAAAATCAGAAAAGTCTATTGATTGGATAACTTATTATAATTTTTCTTTCCTTTTTAAAACTAATAGGATATTCAGTGAATGCACCGAGCAAGACGTTCATCACCTTTTGTACGTTCACCACCTGTAACTAGATCAAGACATTTAGCAAATATAACCGCCGTTGATTTTTCTTTAGAATCGTCATCCAGTCGACCAAGTACTTCAGTTCAAATTTCCGATAATCCATTTTTTGAAACCAACCTCACAATTGAGAATCCGGAGAATATTCAGGAACGGTTCGTAGATCCTGAACCATTAAACTTTCCTCCGGAGCCACCAATCAATCAAACAAGTATTATTGAGGAACGAACTATTAAATCAGAATCATCTAGTGATACCGATTCAACAAATTCAATTATGGAGAATCTGGAACCTTTAAGTATGGAAGACCGAATGAGAGCTAAACGCACTGGCCAAGGTCACGCAATTACTCATCCAGACATTAATGCGCCAGATTATGAAATCAAAGGACAAATTCTACACATGGTGACTAATCAATGCCAATTTAGTGGTGCGCCGAAGGAAGATCCAAATGAACATCTACGTACCTTTAATAGGATCTGCACACTATTTAAAATCCGAGAAGTGGAGGATGAACAGATATATCTCATGTTATTTCCCTGGACTTTAAAGGGAGAAGCCAAAGATTGGTTGGAATCGTTACCTGAAGGGGCGATTGATACATGGGACGTTTTAGTTGACAAATTTCTTAAACAATTCTTTCCTGCATCTAAAGCCGTAAGACTTCAAGCAGAAATTGTTACGTTCACACAGAAACCAAATGAAACTCTATATGAGGCGTGGACAAGATATGGAAAGTTATTAAGAGGATGTCCGCAACATGGTTTAGACACCTGTCAAATAGTACAAATATTCTACCAAGGATGCGACATCACTACAAGGAAAGACATAGATATAGCAGCTGGTGGTTCTATTATGAAGAAAACTAAAACTGATGCTTACAAAATTATTGATAATACTGCTTCCCACTCACATGAGTGGCACCAAGAAAAAGATATCATTAGATCATCTAAAGCAGCTAGAGCCGATTCTAGCCATGACTTAGATTCCATTTCCGCAAAGATAGATGCTGTGGAGAGACGAATGGAAAAGATGACTAAGGATATTCACTCAATACGAATTAGTTGTGAGCAGTGTGGAGGACCACATTTGACAAAAGATTGTCTCAGTATTGAATTAACAATGGAACAAAGAGAGAATATTTCATACATAAACCAAAGGCCTGGAAATAATTATCAGAATAATTATCAACCGCCAAGACCAATTTACAATCAAAACCAGAATTATAACCGAAATATTCCATACAACAACCAACAAGGTCCTAGCAATCAACAAGTATCCAATAATACTTATAATCAGCAAAGACCTAATTTTCAAAACAAACCACCACAACAAACCGATGATAAAAAGCCGAATTTAGAAGATATGATGACGAAGCTAGTTGAAACTCAAACGCAGTTTTTCACGTCTCAGAAACAAACCAATGAACAAAATGCTCAAGCATTTAGAAATCAACAAGCTTCTATTCAAAATCTGGAACAAGAAGTAAGTAACCTAGCAAGGTTAATAGGTGAAAGAAAACCGGGAAGTCTACCTAGTGATACAAATGCTAACCCCCGGAATGAAACAGCTAAAGCCATTACCATAAGAAGTGGTACAACACTTAAACCACCTGAAATACCTGTAACTTCTGATGAAACTATTCCTACTCCACAAGAACCACAACCTGATCAAGATAAGGAAAAAGAACCGGTAGTTGAAAAGGTTAATGAAGATAACACAGTTAAGGATAAACCTTATGTTAAACCATATCAACCACCACTTCCTTACCCGAGTAAAATGAAGAAAGAGAAACTTGAAGCCGAGCAATCCAAATTCTTGGATATGTTTAAACAGATAAATGTAAATCTTCCTTTCATTGATGTGATTTCAGGAATGCCTAGATATGCTAAATTCTTGAAAGATCTAATTTCAAATAGAAAGAAAATGGAAGAACTCTCGGCTGTTACTATGAATGCTAATTGTTCAGCAGTGCTATTGAATAAGATACTAGAAAAATTATCTGATCCAGGAAGTTTCACAATTCCATATTTTCTGGGTAGTCTTAGTTCAATAGAAGCATTGGCAGACTTAGGTGCTAGTATAAATCTAATGCCGTATTCACTATACGCTAAACTAGACCTTGGAGAATTGAAACCAACCAGAATAAGCATACAACTAGCCGATAGATCAATAAAATATCCTAGAGGGATAATGGAGAACATGCTAGTTAAAGTTGGTACTTTAGTATTTCCAGTAGATTTTGTTGTTCTGGACATGGAAGAAGATTCTCAAGTTCCTCTCATATTAGGAAGACCATTCTTAAACACGGCTAAAGCAATGATAGACGTGTTCGGTAAGAAACTGACCCTAAGTATAGAGGATGAGAGTGTTACCTTTTCAGTTGATAGAGCAATGCAACAACCACAATCTGCAGATGATACATGTTATTATATTCAAACTATAGATGCACATGCAGAATTATTAGAAGAATTTCCAGAATTACAAGGAACAGGAGAATGTTCTTTAGGAGAAGGTAATGAACCAATTGATGAAGCTGAAATGTTAGCTACACTTATAGCTAATGGATATGAACCAACAACAGAAGAAATTCAAATGCTAAAAGAAGAAGACAGATATCGATATAAATCATCGATAGAAGAACCTCCGAAATTAGAGTTAAAGCCACTTCCAAACCATTTGGAATACGCTTATTTACATGGTGAATCTGAATTACCTGTAATAATATCGTCTTCTCTTACTGAAAATGAGAAATCACAACTCATTTCTGTGTTGAAAGCTCATAAACCAGCCATTGCATGGAAGATTCATGATATTAAAGGAATAAGTCCTTCGTATTGCACACATAAAATCCTTATGGAAGAAGGTCATAAAACGTATGTGCAACGCCAACGAAGACTAAATCCTAATATGCATGATGTAGTTAAGAAAGAGATTATTAAACTGCTAGATGCAGGTTTGATATATCCAATTTCTGATAGTCCATGGGTAAGCCCAGTTCAATGCGTACCTAAGAAGGGTGGCATGACTGTCATTACAAATGAGAAAAATGAGCTTATTCCTACTAGGACTGTAACAGGATGGCGTGTATGTATTGATTATAGAAAATTAAATGACGCCACCAGAAAAGATCACTTTCCCTTACCTTTCATAGATCAAATGTTGGAAAGATTAGCCGGAAATAGCTACTATTGTTTTCTAGATGGATTTTCCGGATATTTTCAAATTCCAATAGCACCCGAAGACCAAGAGAAAACCACATTCACGTGCCCTTATGGTACTTTTGCTTACAAACACATGCCATTTGGACTTTGCAACGCTCCTGCAACCTTTCAAAGGTGTATGATGGCGATTTTTCACGACATGATAGAAGAATGCATGGAAGTATTCATGGATGACTTTTCAGTCTTCGGTGATACATTTAAATCATGTCTAGTTAATCTGGAACGAATGCTAATTAGATGCGAAAAATCAAATCTAGTACTTAATTGGGAGAAATGCCATTTCATGGTTAAAGAAGGCATCGTTCTTGGACATAAAATTTCAAAAGAAGGAATTGAAGTGGATAGAGCTAAAGTAGATGTAATTGCTAAACTTCCACATCCCACCAATGTTAGAGGAGTTAGGAGTTTTCTAGGGCATGCCGGTTTTTACCGACGTTTCATAAAAGATTTTTCTAAAATTGCCACTCCTATGAATAAACTCCTAGAAAAGGATGCGCCATTCATCTTTTCAGATGAGTGTATCAAATCTTTTAATATTCTTAAAGAGAAACTCACTAATGCACCGATCATGATAACACCAAATTAGAATCTACCATTTGAACTAATGTGCGATGCAAGTGATTTTGCAATGGGAGCCGTTTTAGGACAAAGGATTGAAAAACGATTTCAACCTATATATTATGCTAGTAAGACGTTACAAGGAGCACAAACAAACTATACAACTACTGAAAAAGAACTCCTTGCTATTGTCTTTGCTTTTGACAAATTTCGATCATATCTCGTTCTAGCAAAAACGGTGGTCTATACCGACCATTCTGCTCTTAGATACCTATTTTCAAAACAAGATGCTAAACCAAGATTAATCCGTTGGATCTTACTCTTACAAGAGTTTGATATTGAAATCCGAGATAAAAGAGGAGCAGAAAATCTCGCCGCTGATCATCTTTCTCGTCTTGAAAATCCCGAATTAGAAGTTCTGAATGAATCGGCCATACAAGACAACTTTCCTGATGAATATCTATTGAAGATAGATTATAAAGAAATCCCATGGTTTGCAGACTATGCAAACTACTTAGTTTGTGGATTCCTTGAAAAAGGATTATCGTACCAAAGACGAAAGAAATTCTTCAGTGATATAAAACACTATTTCTGGGAAGATCCACATCTGTTTAAAAGTTGTCCCGATGGAATAATACGCCGATGTGTATTTGGAGATGAAGCTAGTAAAATTTTAAACCATTGTCACACAGGACCAACAGGAGGGCATTATGGGCCTCAACTAACAGCAAGAAAAGTTTATGAAGCTGGATTCTATTGGCCTACAATTTACAAAGACGCACACCTTCTTTGCAAATCCTGTGATGCTTGTCAAAGGGCCGGAAAAATAAGTCAACGTGATGAAATGCCACAAAATGTCATCCAAGTATGTGAAGTATTTGACATTTGGGGTATTGACTTTATGGGTCCATTTCCAAAATCTCATAATAATCTATATATACTCGTAGCCATTGATTATGTATCTAAATGGGCGGAAGCACAAGCTCTCCCAACTAACGATGCACGAGTCGTAGTCAACTTTTTAAAACGTCTTTTTGCAAGGTTTGGAACACCGAAAGCTTTAATAAGTGATCGGGTACTCATTTCTGTAATAATCAACTTGAGAAAGTTCTTAAAAGATATGGAGTAACTCATAAAATCTCCACCGCATATCATCCACAAACAAGTGGACAAGTTGAAAATACTAACCGAGCTTTAAAACGTATTCTAGAGAAAACCGTAGGATCAAATCCGAAGGAATGGTCCATTAAATTGGAGGATTCACTCTGGGCTTTTAGAACAGCCTACAAAACTCCAATTGGAACCACACCTTTTAGACTTGTTTATGGAAAAGCATGTCATCTTCCAGTAGAAATTGAACACAAAGCATTTTGGGCTTTGAAGACATGTAATCTTGATTTACATGAAGCTGGACGTCTACGATTAAGTCAACTAAACGAATTAGAAGAATTAAGACATGAAGCATACGAAAATTCGTTAATCTATAAAGAAAGAACGAAGAAATGGCATGATAAAAGAATCAGAAGTTCAAAAGAATTTAAAGAAGGAGACAGAGTTCTTCTTTTCAATTCACGATTCAAGCTATTTCCTGGAAAATTGAAATAAAGATGGTCTGGACCATTCATAGTCAAAAGAGTTTTCCCATACGGAACGATAGAATTAATAAATTCAAATGGGATTGAATTTAAAGTTAATGGTCACAGAGTTAAACATTACATACATGGTCCGATGGAAGTCGACAACGAAGTTAATCACAATTTCGACACCACAGCTAACTAAGTGTGGGGAGAATCAAGTCTTTAGAGGATAATATGTATTTCTGTTAGAGTTAGATTGTCTGTTTTCGTGTAGTTCTCGAAAATGGAACCCGAATGGTCTTTCCCTAGCAGACCCTAAAGAACTAGTCTTCTCCCCCCATTCTGAATTTTTATTTTTTTTAGGTTTTTACGAAATGAAGACTGCCTGTGAGCTAAACCATGGTCTAATGCTACACGCTTTGATAACTAAACGTAATAATGACATACTACCGAGTGAAATAGTATCAGTAATCAGAGAAAGAATGGACGGAGTTAGAAAAGAATCCAGATGCGAAAATAATAAGTTACAATTTGGTAAAGGAAAATCAAAATCCGCAGCGAAAAGAAGAGCACGACACCTAGAAAGATGTCACAAATGCGGAAAATGGTCACATGGAGGTAAATGTTCAAATAATCAAACCTATTCAAATACCGAATTTGTTACTTTATGCAGAGACGGACCGTTCATATGTTTAAAAGAAAAGACACTGAATGCTCGAGGTTACGCCTATGTAGCTATGGAAAACCAATTAAACCGACTATCTTATGAATGGGATAGATCATATAACTAAGAAATCTATTTCACAGGTATGTCTGTACAGTTTTTATTTTTATTTTTATTTTTAACCTTTTGATAATAAACGCTAATTTGTTCGCTAAAAAGTATTAAATTGGTATTGAATAAAATTAGGTTTGGCGACCGAAATTATTGATATCATTCAAAAATTTATTACATCACTGCGAAATTTAACGTTTATTCTTAAGGTGTAAATATCTTTAATCAATCAACACAAAATATTTCAAAAATTCATCATGAGTTAAATTAGGTCTTGGAACCGAAATTACTTTACCGAAAAGAGGGGCGCATATTTTTGATAATATTTGATTGATTAAAGTGGGATAAAAAGACAAAAAGATTTTTAATTTTATTTTTACCATGTTTTTAATCTTAATATTTAAATTTTAAATTAATATTGTAAACTTTGTAAAAACAATATATTTAAAATTGTAAATATTTGAAAAATTAATATAAGTTTGGTGTGAATTTATAATATGAATTTTTAAATTAAGATTGGTGTGAACTTTTAATTTTTAAAAAATGAATTTTTAATTTTATGCATTTCAAATTTTGAGTTTGGTGTGAATTTTTAATATTAATTTTGAATTTTATATTTAAGTTGTGTGAATTTAAAAACAAAAATTTACTTTATCTCATTAAGTTAAGAATATGATTATTAAAATTCATCGTAAGTTGAAGACTAGGTCTTTGAACCGAAATTGCTTTACCCGAGGGAGGGACGAGAACTTTTAATATCATTATTTTTAATCTTATTGAATTAAAGTATGCCAAAAACATTGAAAAAACCCAAAAATCTTAGCTTTTAAAACAATCGCTACAAAAAGACAAATTTTAAAATTTTGTCGAAGGACGGACTAGGACATCGATCCGAAACGACCTCGTCCTAAATAACAAAGGAAACAAAATTTTAAAAGTAAGTACTTAATTGTTTTATAAGTTATTGATTATAAAAAAAAAAATAAATAAAAAAAAATATCAAACTCCGCGACTCGCGGAGTTTGAAGAGTATTTCACCGCGAGTCGCGGAGGGACCAATTTACAGAAAAAAATATACCCACAGAACAGATCAGTCCCCAACCCAAAACAAAAACATACTGCGAATTCTGCACGAAAAACACTCCGCAAAAACACGAAAAAAAACCCCAAAAATCACAATTTTTAACCGTTAATCACCAAATCTTTTGCTAAAATCATGTTGAGAAGGATGCTATCTAAGAATTACTCAAGAAAAACGGTAAATTTCTACACCTAAACACCATTTAATCCGAAATTTGGTGTTCTTGAGCAATTTTTTTTCCAATTTGATTTTGATGCTTTTTAGTGTAATTAGGCTTAAATTGTTTATGTATTATGCTTGTATAACCTAGATTGATGCTGTTTAACATGATTAGAAGCCTTAAACTTCAAATCTTGAGTAATCTAGGGTTTGTGTTCTTGAGCAAATTTGGGGCTTTTTGATATAAACAGGTTATGGCCGATTTTTGTCATGAATTGTTGCTAAATTGAGTAGTGTAACATGTCTAGGTAGTTAAATGATCCAAACTTTGAGCCTAAACATGATTTTGAGAATTAAAGTGGACTTTTTCAAGTCTAAAATTCATGAACTTGATTTTTGAAAGATAATGCCATTTGAGACTTGTTTAATTGCTAGTAATGATTATTTTGACATGTTATTTGAGTTGAATGCTTATGAACTTGGCGAACATTTTCGTATATGCTTATTTGAAAAAGTGTAGATTTGATAAAAATATGAAAATGAGCTTAAGTTTGATATAAATTGATCATGTCATTGTAATTATTTTGATTGATGATTTTGCTGACACTAATGCATATTTGGATGCACAAAAATTGTGTTTGATGTGTTTTGCAGAATGAAAGGGGTGAATCTTCATCCCAAGCCCGCAATGCTCCTGCTGAGAATTTGGAACAACAGGAGGTGGATAACTACTACAAGTAGGATATACCTCATCCAGTCATGACCTTTTCCGATATGCACTTGGAAGAGTTGCACCCGAACCTGAGATTTGACAGACTTTGGATAGATTATCCAAAATATCAAAGGGGTTTGCATACTCTTCATTCTAAGGTTATTGAGGTACCAAGGGTCAAAGAATGGGGACCCTTAGAAGCTGTAGAATTGGCCGGGCCAATTAGGGAATTACTTGTACAGAGGTATGGTAATTCTTCTTTTAATGACTGGGTACATTTATTCACCATACGTAGACCTGTATATAAAGTATGGTGTGAAGAATTGTTATGTAGTATAGAGTTGAATGATCGGGTAGCTAGTTTAACCGATCGTTCTTTTATTAGATTTTTGTTAGACGGTTCGATGCGCCACATGTCTTTACTGGACATGGCTCAGGCTTTACGTATATATACGCCTGAGGAGTTAGCGTCTGTCGATTGTAGAGGATTGATACTAAACGGTAGAAAGATAGATGAAAATTTTGATACACACGGTGTGTGGAGTCAAATGACAAGCCATCACCGTTTCAAAGGGGGAAATTACTCTTATTTGGATATAGATAGAGCCGAATTAAGAGTGATACATAGGTTTTTAGCTAATTCGATTACACAAAGGGGTAAAAACAAGGAAAAAGTAAATGAACAGGATTTGTTTTACCATATGTGTATTCGAGACCCACAAAGCGCTGTAAGTATACCGTATTGTGTGGGTTATTATTTATCAGCTATGGTTCGGGGGATGCGACCACATAGCATAATAGGAGGTGGTATTTTTATTACTTTGATTGGTGAATATCTCGGTGTGGATATAAGTCGGGGGGGATTATTAGTAGAAGAACTAGAACCCCGCGATACTATAGGTTTAAATGTATACCATGGTGCGAAAGTTTTGAAAAGGCGAAATAACGCCGCAGTACGATACCATGGTAGACATCCACAGGTGGAGAGAAACCAACAACAAGGTAATGTAGGAGGGGGGAATGAGATGCAAGAAATGCATAGGTTTATAGCTTCTCAGGAATACGAAAATGCTAGACAGAGAGCATTTGAAGATTGGCAAGTTCATCAGAACCAGATCATAGCTCATTGCCAACATATAGGTAGAAACTATATTCCTACACCGAAACCCATCTTCCCTCCTTGGTCTATAGAGATGCAGCCACCATATCCTACGTATGACCCTGCCGAAGCATTCTATAGCACCTATGGTTATGCCTGGAACCCCTATTGGTACCAATATCATCCTTAGTTTACTTATTAATTTTTTTTTTTTGTAATTTGTAATTATTGATACGTTTAATACTTTTGTTAATATTGTAATCATTTTTATAATTGTCTAACTTTTATTCTTAGATTTTAATAATTTTTGAATGTGGGGTAATATACCAAACTTCAAAAATATGTATATATGTTTGCAGTTTATCTTATGTACACAACAGGGTAAAACAACGCATTTTCAAAGACTGGCATTAAGTTCAGCAAAAGCAACTAATTTTGACGACAAGATGCAAAATATATGTGAAATAACAACAAGACGGAATGAACAAATGATGTGCACCATTTATCATTCAGCAAACAAACGCCAATATATTTGGAAACTTTGGTAAAAATTTAATCATTTTCACACAAATCACCCTCAATAATTTAAATTGTTACTGATTTCTTGCAAATGAGGGCATTGCAAGATCTTAAGTGTGGGAAGGGGTTAAATTCTTTCGGATTTTAAAATTTTTATCTTAAACACTTGGTTACCATTAAAAATACTAGTAAAGCAGTAGTTGTATTAGAATCTAGTGCTCTCTGATAAAAAAGAACAGCCATAGTCTTATATACTAACTACCCAATTCTAGTAAAATTTTTAAAAAAAAAATTTCAATTAAATGAACTCAAATTCATGTTTATATATATTTATGAACGATAAAACTAGGTTTTAACACCGAAATTATTGTTACCTCGGAAAGGACATAAATTGAGAAACAAACCAAAATGTTAAAATTCATTTAAAATAGAATAGAGGACGATAAAAAGGAAAATAAAAGCCAAATGTGGGAAAATATACCAAGTTATCTTAAACATATGTCACATATATCTGTAACAAATAACTGAAAATACTTTTGCTTTGGACTAAACTAAACTGTTTTACCCGATGAAAGAAAAGAAGATATGGATCTACACGATGAATCAATTCCATCATTAAAAGGAAGTAAAGTCTTCCGAAAAAGACACGCGCTTCTTGATTTAGGTCATGAAGTTGTCGTCCAGACCAGCTGTAGGTTGACGAAAAATCTAGAAAAGTCATCACTAAAATCGGTAGGAAATCCACGGACCTCAGCATTAAACAGGGTCGCCAAGTGGTCAGATTTATCCTAACCATGAGAAGGATTTATCTCGTACAATGGGGGGGCACCATGCAAATTAGCTGGATAAGACTAATGAATCAGATCCCCAGAAAGGATAATCTCCTTAAAGATTAAAAATCAGCTTTTAAGACTGATATTACTCAATCCTAGAGATTGACCTTAAAGATTGAGAATTCAAACTCATGGAATTCAATGATATCTAAACTCGAGCTTGAACGAGAAAATATTTTGATCAAAATTACAAACCGATTTGTTTTCTGAAAACCCTATTTTCAATGCGTTCATTACCATTGAACGTAAAATCCTAGGAATTCACCTGGAATTCATTAGGTCACCTGAACTAAATCGGGTGTCAACCGTAAGAACGGTGGTTGCATAGCATGGTCAAAGACAGGACCTTGTGCCAGACCGAAAAATTATAAGGGTGAGCTTTACTATTGCTCCTACTAAGGATAGTAATTGCGTCCGACACGTTATAGACCATAATTAAAAGCATGTCAGGGGACATTGCCTTAACAGTTGCTTGTTCAACGCTTTCCTTTAAAACCGGATGGTAGTTTACCGAAAGGTAATATACGGGACAAGTAAACTGGACGTGTTGCTTTCCAAATACAAGGTTAGCAAGTTTGTGACACAAAACCGCAAGTTTTGAGCTAAAATTTTGAAATCTGAAACCCACCAAACCCACAAAAATATTTTGCAAACACCGGTAAAGGGTTATTCCGGAAAACTTATCTAGGGTAAAAACTAGATTTCAAAAGATCAAATGTTTTCATAAAGATCCAATTTCCTTAATGGATCTAAATTTTTATAGTCATGTGGGACTGTAAACCATATCGTTACTACCATTGTTTATATCACCGTATAGAAATCACTGATGTACAAAGTGTGAAGAATAAAGAAGTGATTCTTGTATTTCAAGACGATATTGCTTGAGGACAAGCAACGCTCAAGTGTGGGAATATTTGATAATGCTAAAAACGAACATATATTTCATAGCATTATTCCTCAAGAAAGACAAGCTTTTAGTTGCAATTGTTCTATTTACAAGTGATATTCGTTTAAATAATAAAAGGTGAAGACAAAAGACAGATTCGACGAATTGAAGACGCAAACGACCAAAAAGCTCAAAAGTACAAAAGACAATCAAAAAGGTTCCAATTATTGATAAGAAACGTCTCGAAATTACAAGAGTACAAGATTCAAAACGCAAAGTACAAGATATTAAATTGTACGCAAGGACGTTCAAAAATCCGGAACCGGGACCAGAGTCAACTCTTAACGCTCGACGCAACGGACTAAAAATTACAAGTTAACTATGTATATAAATATAATATAATATATAATTAATTATATTAATTATATATATATTATATTTATAAATAAAAAACCGTCGGCAGAGAAAGACTCCAAGGACTGAGCTGTAAATTCATTCTCCGCGACTCGCGGAGTTTGAAGAGGATTTCACCGCGAGTCGCGGAGCCCCAAATTGAAAAACTGCCTATAAAGCAAACCGAATTCTGATCATTTTTCATAATCTTTTTCTCTCTTCTCTCATATATACGTAAAATATATATATATAATTTATATTTTAATTTTAATTTTAATTTTAATTCTAATAATAAGGGTATGTTAGCGAATGTTGTAAGGGTGTAAGTCGAAATTCTGTCCGTGTAACGCTACGCTATTTTTAATCATTGTAAGTTATGTTCAACCTTTTTACATTAATGTCTCGTAGCTAAGTTATTATTATGCTTATTTAAAATGAAGTAATCATGATGTTGGGCTAATTACTAAAATTGGGTAATTGGGCTTTGTACCATAATTGGGGTTTGGACAAAAGAACGACACTTGTGGAAATTAGACTATGGGCTATTAATGGGCTTTATATTTGTTTAACTAAATGATAGTTTGTTAATGTTAATATAAAGATTTACAATTGGGCGTCCCTATAAATTACCATATACACTCAATCGGACACGATGGGCGGGGTATTTATATGTACGAATAATCGTTCATTTAACCGGACACGGAAATGGATTAATAGTTAATAAACTTGTTGAAACAGGGGTGAATTACATTCAAGGGTAATTGGTGTAATTGTTAACAAAGTAGTAAAACCTTGGTTTACACGCAGTCGATAACCTGGTGTATTCATTAAACAAAGTATTAAAACCTTGTTACAATTCGAATCCCCAATTAGTTGGAATATTTAACTTCGGGTATAAGAATAATTTGATGAGGACACTCGCACTTTATATTTATGACTGATGGACTGTTATGGACAAAAACCAGACGGACATATTAAATAATCCAGGACAAAGGACAATTAACCCATGGGCATAAAACTAAAATCAACACGTCGAACATCATGATTACGGAAGTTTAAATAAGCATAATTCTTTTATTTCATATTTAATTTCCTTTATTTTATATTTAATTGCACTTCTAATTATCGCACTTTTATTTATTGTTATTTAATCGCACTTTTAATTATCGTACTTTTTAATTATCGCAAGTTTATTTTATCGCACTTTTATTATTCGCAATTTCATTATCGTTATTTACTTTAAGTTTTAATTTAAGTCTTTTATTTATTTAATATTTTACATTAGGTTTTAACTGCGACTAAAGTTTTAAAATCGACAAACCGGTCATTAAACGGTAAAAACCCCCCTTTATAATAATAATATTACTTATATATATGTTTGTATTTTTATAAAAATAAACTAATATAGCGTTGAGCTTTGTTTAAAAAAGATTCCCTGTGGAACGAACTGGACTTACTAAAAACTACACTACTGTACGATTAGGTACACTGCCTATAAGTGTTGTAGCAAGGTTTAAGTATATCCATTCTATAAATAAATAAATATCTTGTGTAAAATTGTATCGTATTTAATAGTTTTTCCTAGTAAAATATAAACTATTTCTTATACACTTCGCTTCGACATCAATAAACATGAAAAACTTCGGGTCACTACAACACATAATACACAACATGATTACAACCTTCTAATCTGAATCACTGGTTTCTTCTTCTTCGGACTTGGTTCGTTTTCCTAATTTTCTAGGAATATATGGTGTTCCTCTAATACGAGCCATCGTTTTCCACAACGGTTTAGAAAAACTGGTGGTTTAGAGGTTCCCGGGTCATTGTTACATTTTAGGAAATACAGATGTTATAGATATATATAAAGTTCATCAGGGTTGGAATCAGGTTTCTCTATTTTTATACCTTTTCCCTTATTATTTTGTTTCGCTTTATTAAATTGGGTCAAGGTAATTTCTATAACATCATCGGAATCCTCATCGGGATCCGATTCATCGGAAAATTGGTAATCTTCCCAATATTTTGCTTCCTCGGCGGAAATACCATTGACCATTATTAACTTTGGTCTGTTGGTTGAGGATTTTCTTTTATTTAATCGATTTACTATAGGTATCAATATTTCTTCCTCTGGAACCTCTTCTTCTGGTTCCTCCTCTTCCAATTCCTCCTCTTCTGGTTCATCTTCTTCCGGTTCCTCCTCTTCCGGTTCTTCTTCTTCCGGTTCCTCTTCGAAAATTTGTGAATCTTCCGAAAATATATTCGACTCTTCATTATTATTAGGTGAATCAATGGGATTTGTACTAGAGGTAGACATCTATCACACAATATCAAACACGTTAAGAGATTAATATATCACATAATATTTACATGTTACTAATATATAGTTTCCAACAAAAAATGTTAAGCAATCGTTTTTGAAGAAAAACACGGTCGAAGTCCAGACTCACTAATGCATCCTAACAAACTCGGTAAGACACACTAATGCAATTTCCTGGTTCTCTAAGACCAATGCTCGGATACCAACTGAAATGTCCCGTTCATATTGATTATAAACGTTCCATATTAATTGATTTCGTTGCGATGTTTTGACCTCTATATGAGACGTTTTTCAAAGACTGCATTCATTTTTAAAACAACCATAACCTTTATTTTATCAATAAAGGTTTTAAAAACATTACGCAGATTATCAAATAATGATAATCTAAAATATACTGTTTACACACGACCATTACATAATGGTTTACAATAGAAATATATTACATCGACATATGTTTCTTGAATGCAGTTTTTACACAATATCATACAAACATGGACTCCAAATCTTATCCTTATTTTAGTATGCAACAGCGGAAGCTCTTAATATTCACCTGAGAATAAACATGCTTTAAACGTCAACAAAAATGTTGGTGAGTTATAGGTTTAACCTATATATATCAAATCGTAACAATAGACCACAAGATTTCATATTTCAATATGCATCCCATACATAGAGATAAAAATCATTCATATGGTGAACACCTGGTAACCGACATTAATAAGATGCATATATAAGAATATCCCCATCATTCCGGGACACCCTTCGAATATGATATAAATTTCGAAGTACTAAAGCATCCGGTACTTTGGATGGGGTTTGTTAGGCCCAATAGATCTATCTTTAGGATTCGCGTCAATTAGGGTGTCTGTTCCCTAATTCTTAGATTACCAGACTTAATAAAAAGGGGCATGTTCGATTTCATAATTCAACCATAGAATGTAGTTTCACGTACTTGTGTCTATTTTGTAAATCATTTATAAAAACCTTCATATATTCTCATCCCAAAAATATTAGATTTTAAAAGTGGGACTATAACTCACTTTCACATATATTTCCTTCCTTGGAAATAAGACTTGGCCACGGATCGATTCACGAACCTATACAAATATGTACATATATATCAAAGTATGATCAAAAAATAATTACAACTATTTTTATTATGTTTTAAAGATTTGAGTGTATTAAGTCAGCTGTCCTCGTTAGTAACCTACAACTAGTTGTCCATAATTAGATGTACAGAAATAAATCGATATATATTATCTTGAATCAATCCACGACCCAGTGTATACACGTCTCAGGCTAGATCACAACTCAAACTATATATATTTTTGGAATCAACCTCAACCCTGTATAGCTAACTCCAACATTACTGCATATAGAGTGTCTATGGTTGTTCAAAATAATATATATAGATGGGTCGATATGATATGTCAAAACATTTGCATACGTGTCTATGGTATCCCAAGATTATATAATATATTAGAATACATGTATAATACAATATAGGTTAGCTAGGATATGATTAATATAGATTTGTTACCAATTTTCACGTAGCTACAACAAGCAAAAATAACCAATTTTGTTTTACCCATAACTTATTCGTTTTAAATCCGTTTTGAGTGAATCCAACTGCTATGGTTTCATATTGAACTTAAGTTTATGAATCTATACAGAAAAAGTATAAGTTTATAGTCAGAATTACAGGTTACAAGTCATTTTTGTAAAGGTAGTCATTTCAGTCGAAAGAACGACGTCTAGATGACCATTTTGGAAAACATACTACCACATTGAGTTTAACCATGATTTTTGGATATAGTTTCATGTTCATAAGAAAAATCATTTTCCCAGAAGAACAAATTTTAAATCAAAATTTATCATAGTTTTTAATTAACTAACCCAAAACAGCCCGCGGTGTTACTACAACGGCGTATATCCGGTTTTACGGTGTTTTTCGTGTTTTCCGATTTTAAATCATTAAGTTAGCATATCATATAGATATATAACATGTGTTTATTTGATTTTAAAAGTCAAGTTAGAAGGATTAACTTTTGTTTGCGAACAAGTTTAGAATTAACTAAACTATGTTCTAGTGATTTCAAGTTTAAACCTTCGAATAAGATAGCTTTATATGTATGAATCGAATGATGTTAAGAACATCATTACTACCTCAAGTTTTGTGGATAAACCTACTGGAAAAGAGACAAATGGATCTAACTTCAAAGGATCCTTGGATGGCTTGAAAGTTCTTGAAGCAGAATCATGACACGAAAACAAATTCAAGTAAGATCATCACTCGAAATAAGATTGTTATAGTTATAGAAATTGAACCAAAGTTTGAATATGAGTATTACCTTGTATTAGAAAGATATCTTACTATAAATAAGAAAGATTTCTTGAGGTTGGATGATCATTTTACAAGATTGGAAGTAAGCTAGCAAACTTGGAAGTATTCTTGATTTTATGAAACTAGAACTTATAGAATTTATGAAGAACACTTAGAACTTGAAGATAGAACTTGAGAGAGATCACTTAGATGAAGAAAATTGAAGAATGAAAGTGTTTGTAGGTGTTTTTGGTCGTTGGTATATGGATTAGATATAAAGGATGTGTAATTTTGTTTTCATGTAAATAAGTCACGAATGATTACTCATATTTTTATAATTTTATGAGATATCTCATGCTAGTTGCCAAATGATGGTTCCTACATGTGTTAGGTGACTCACATGGGCTGCTAATATATGATAATTAGAGTGTATATACCAATAGTACATACATCTAAAAGCTGTGTATTGTACGAGTACGAATACGGGTGCATACGAGTAAAATTATTGATGAAACTGAACGAGGATGTAATTGTAAGCATTTTTGTTAAGTAGAAGTATTTTGATAAGTGTCTTGAAGTCTTTCAAAAGTGTATGAATACATATTAAAACACTACATGTATATACATTTTAACTGAGTCGTTAAGTCCTCGTTAGTCGTTACATGTAAATGTTGATTTGAAACCTTTAAGTTTTTTCATGTTAAATGTTGTTAACCCAATGTTTATTATATCTAAAGAGATGTTAAATTGTTACATTATCATGATATTATGATATATATTATATCTTAGTATGATATATATACAGTTAAATGTCGTTACAACGATAATCGTTACATATATGTCTCGTTTCGAAATCATTAAGTTAGTAGTCTTATTTTTACATATGTAGTTCATTGTTAATACACTTAATGATATATTTACTTATCAATTAACATAATTAACCAAGTGTATCAATATCTTAATATGATTCATATGTACTTAGTAAGACGTTGATATAACGATAATCGTTATATATAACGTTTTCGAGTTTCTTAAATTCAATAGTCTCATTTTTATGTATATAACTCATTGTTAAAATACCTAATGAGATACTTACTTATCATAATATCATGTTAACTATATATATAATCATATATATGTCATCATATAGTTTTTACAAGTTTTAACGTTCGTGAATCACCGGTCAACTTGGGTGGTCAATTGTCTATATGAAATCTATTTCAATTAATCAAGTCTTAACAAGTTTGATTGCTTAACATGTTGGAAACACTTAATCATGTAAATATCAATTTCATTTAATATATATAAACATGAAAAAGTTCGGGTCACTACAATTAATATCATAATGACACATTAAATCCATGATTACATACGAAGAAAATATATAGGTATATATATTTTCATAAATATTGTAATTAAAAATTCTTTTGTACAAACTGTTAATGGTGAAAATATTTTAACGGGTAGGTAATACAGGAGGAATATTTAGATTTCACATTAATAAGTTACATTGTACATTCTTCGAATCTGATTCAACGATCATTTACTATCCTACTTACATCCACAGATATACGAATCCGTTCACCACAGAATAATCATTTACATTCAATTTCATATTTGGATTTTGACTTATCAGAATCCAACAAGTGGCATAATGAAGAAAACATTTGACAAAATAAAATTTGTTAGAAAAAACAAATTAACTATGAGAAATTTTGTTAAGAATCCACGCTAACAAAATCCTAGCTAACTGTTCCTAGCTAACTGTTAATTCCTTATTACATTTTATTTATCGCAATTTAGTTATCGTAATTTTAATTCTCGCAATTTTATTTATTGTCATTTAATTTCTGCTATTTACTTTACACACTTTATTTATCATCATTTAAATACTGTTATTTACGCATTTTAAATATCGGGACACGTATACAAGGTTTTGACATATCATATCGACGCATCTATATATATTATTTGGAATAACCATAGACACTCTATATGTGGTAATGACCGAGTTAAATATACAGGGTTGAGGTTGATTCTACAATAATATATATACTTTGAGTTGTGATCGAGTATGAGACATGTATACAATGGGTCACGATACATATTAATTAATTCGAATATTGTATATTAAATTATATATGAATTATTGAATTGCTAACTGTGAACTACTAACTGTGGACTACCAATATTGGACAATTAAAATGAATTAAAATATTGATTATAACATATGAAACTAAACAATTCTTCAAGTTTGCCACTTGATTTCATCTTAAACCTCATTTGTATCTTGATGATTACAATCTGCGTTCTAACCTTTTATGATTCTTGGAAACACCTCAATCGGGAGGATGAACCAACCGCATTTCATCTACGGAAGAAAAGATTGATACATATAGTTATGCACCTGAAAACACTCGGAACCAGAGTAAATGTTTAACACGTATCTGTTCTAACTCCATTGGCGTTGCTATTACTGAAAATAAGTTTTCAATCCCTTTCCGTGTAGAGACCCGTCCTAATCCATCCGGATAAAGTCTATATTGATTATAAATGATACACAACAGTTGATTACATCGCGAGGTACTTGACCTCTATATGACACATTTTACAAATATTGCATTCGTTTTTGAAAAGACAATCTTTCATTACATCGAAAGTTGACGACATGTATACCATTTCATAATATATCTTACTATAATTGACTTAATAATAATCTTGATGAACTCAACGACTCGAATGCAACGTCTTTTGAAATATGTCATGAATAACTCCAAGTAATATCTCTAAGATGAGTAAATGTACAACGGAAGATTTCTTTCGTACCTAAGAATAGACATGCTTTAAAGTGTCAACCAAAAGGTTGGTGAGTTCATTAGTTTAACATAAATAATCATTTCCATCATTTTAATAGACCACAAGATTTTCATTTCTCATAAATAAACGTCCCATGCATAGAGACAAAAATAATCATTCATATGGTGAACACCTGGTAACCGACATTAACAAGATGCATATAAGAACATCCCCTATCATTTCGGGAAAACCTTCGGACATGATATAAAACAAAATCGAAGTACTAAAGCATCCAGTACTTTGGATGGGGTTCGTCAGGCCCATAGATCTATCTTTAGGATTCGCGTCAATTAGGGTGTCTGTTCCCTAATTCTTAGATTGAACAACCCGTCCTAATCCATCCGGACGAAGTCCGTATCGATTATAAACGAATCACAATAGTTGGTTACATCGCGAGGAATTTGACCTCTATATGATACGTTTTATAAACATTGCATTCTTTTGAAAAGATATACCATAAATGAATATTTAAAATTCATTATTTTTGACATCTGATGATTTCTACATATAGACAATCACCGTAAATAACAGTTTACAAGAATACTTCCGTTGACAATGCAGTCAAAATAAATACACTGTGATGATTTTGTGAATGCAATGCTTCCTCGAATAAAACATGTATGACTCCATGCACATATTTTCTCTAACATATATTCAAACAGCGGAAGACTTCTAGGAACATGAGAATAAACATGCTTTAAAACGTCAACATAAAGTTGGTGAGATATAGGTTTAATGCTAGCAGCGTTATAAATATAGACCACAAGATTTCATATACATAAACGTTTTAATAAAAATATTCTAAGTGGTTGAGCACTTGATAACCATACTTAACATTTAATCAACGTCGCATATTTCCTTTATTATGAAATCTCACTACACCGTACCAAGTGTAGTCACTGAAACGAAGTACTGTGCAACCGTTGAATACTGGTCGTCCAGTCTGGTTGGGGTTGTCAGGCCCGATAGATCTATCAACAGGATTTGCGTTTACAATACCTCATGTAAATAGTATTTACCAAGTTACAGGGAAGTATGCCAGTGGTACAACTCAACGTAGAATATATATTTTTAATCACTTGTGTCCATAACGTAAATCATAAAATGCATGTATTCTCATCCCGAAATATTTAGAGTTTAAAAGTGGGACTATATACTCACTTTTGCTTTTAAGATATTTAACACGACTTGGTCTCTGACAGATATCACGAACCTAACCATATATATAATATATTAACATATTTTCTTTTCAAATAATCGTTACATATATACTTATAATACTTTTAATATCTATTAGTCTGTAGTTAGCAGTCCGATGTTAGTGGTCCACAATTAGTTGCTCAATAAATAAATAAAGACCCCATCGTATTTGTATTGATCAGAATTAATCTCGACCCATGGTACCATGTTGTCAAATGACGTGTTGCGTACATAAAGTACCGTGTTGTCAAATGACGTGTTGCGTACTATCATGAGGTCTTATAATTAATCTTCTCGTGTTGTTTACGGGTGGTCCTGAAATATATAAAATCAAATCATAAGTAAATATATATAAAACATCATATTAATTAGCAAATATATGATTAGTTTAGTTTTACTCCATTTAATTTCGTAGCTAAACTAGTTTTGGATACCCAACATTGTTTTAGCCGTAGTTTCTTCAATATAACTCCGTTTTTGTTGGTTCAACTTGCCACTTCCTTGGATCGAGTCATTATTTATGAATAAGAACTGTAAATACCTGAATTTGCATTCAAAATCAAAGGTTATAGGTCAAACTTTGGTGAATCTTATGAAAGTGATCATTTCCGTTGTAAAAACAACATCTAGATGATCATTTTTACAAAAATACTTACACTTTGAGTTACACCATGAGATTTTTATATATTAACATATTCATAAGAAATATCATTTTTCTAGAATATAAACTTCCAATTCAAAGTTTAAGATGATTTTTAATTATCCAACCCAAAACAGCCCCCGGTTGCACTCCAACTATGTAGATTCAGTTTTAAGGTGTTCTTTGTAAAATCAAGTTTTATCTTGTTAAGTTAGCATATCATTATGATATATTACAGGTCTTGAAGTGTTTTAAAAGTCAAGTTAGAAGGATCTATTTAGTTTGCGAACAAGTTTGAAATCATTCAAACTATGTTCTTGTTGTTATAATTTATAACTCAAAATAAGATAGCTTTATGAATATGAATTGAATAAGATTATGAATAAGGTTACTACCTCAAGTTACTTGGATAAAGCTACTGGAAAGGAAGTATAATTCTTGATCTTCAAAGAGTTTTTGAAATGGGTTCAAAAGATTGAAAGTATAAACTTGAAATGGATGATCTTCATGAAGTGTTCTTGTTTGGTTTTTCTTATAATAATTTTAGGTTGTTTTAAGGATTATAATTGAAGTGTTTTTGCTGAATTGAAGTAGTAGAACAAAGGCTTTCAAGTGTGTGTTTTTAGGGAGTAAAATCTTAGAATAAAAATTGAAATGGAAATGATATAGATATAGATATATAAAATGTCATATGTATATAGATATAAAGAGATTCCAAGTTGAAATTTTAGCTAGAAGTTTAATACTAGATGTTAAGAGTTGTTAAACATGTCTCCCCCATGATTAAAAAGGTTGAAAATGATGTTTTACTATTGGTATATACGAATAGTAAATACATCCAGAAGTTGTGTATAATACGGGTATAAATACAAAATTATTTTGTTTATGTGTTTAAAGATGTCTCATGAGTCATATGTAATAACAAGGATGTCATTTTCCATGATAAAAGGTTGAAAATGATGTTTTCCTATTAGTATATTTCAATAGTAAATACATCTAGAAACTGTGTATTAATACATCTTAATACAATACATATATATTTATTTTAACTTATATATATCGTTTCGAAGTCCTTAAGTTAGTAGTCTCATTTTATGTATGTAATCCATTGTTAATATATTTAATGAGATACTTAATTATCATATATTCAAGTTAGATATAATCCATATATATATCCATATATATACATAAGTATATAATTAATACAAGTTATGACGTTCGTGAATCGTCGAACAAATGGATAGTCAATTGTTTGTATAAAACTCATTTCAAAAGTTTTAAAACTTGTCAAAATTCATTGCTTATCATGACGAAATTATTAAATCATACAGAGAATTGGTTTAAAATAAGTTGAAATTTTTCGGGTCGTCACAGTACCTACCCGTTAAAGAAATTTCGTCCCGAAATTTGAATGGGATGGTCATGGCTGACAATAAGTATGTTTTCATGACGTATACGAGTTGGAAATTAGAGTTTTATTATCATCAAGTAGTATTGATAAAGCAATTTGATTTTTGTGAAGAATACGAGTGAGGCTATCACCAAAGGGTGAAATGAGTAGGTATAGATTCATCATATCTTTTGACGTAGATAGGATTGATTTCCAAGTTCAAGAGATTTGGAGGAAAATCTTCATAATGAGATTTGATTCTTCGATAATCAAGGAAATTAGAATCCGCTTTAAATGCGATCATCTATTTTGATTGCTCTGTCGGATCTTTTACTATAAATCCACCTCCCTTCATTTCCTTACAACTCATACCTTCTATTCTTCCACCCTCAATTCATACTTTAAAACATTTATCAGTATGCTTCATCGAGTACTGATCCTGGATATACTCTTAACTTTCATCTCTTTCATTCTTCTTTTTCATCTACCACCGGAGGATTTTATTTATTTCTACTATTACCTTGGGGTTATAGTATTGTTAATTCTCCCGTGCCTTTACGTTGCAATACGTATTGATATACACGGTTTGTAATTTATTTCTTGTTGTCGAGCTTTATATTTTCTTTTATATTTAACAGTTCCATACTTCTGTTTCCTCTTCCCGACTTCGAGTCAAGCGAATAATGGTCCGGAATTCGTAGGTATGGATTTTGAAATAAACATAATTAATGTTCTAAGAAGGAAATAGTAATTGCACGATCTTGATTTGGTAAGTTACCAGAATGTCCGAAAAGATAGAATTATCAAGGAGATATGTTCTTAATATGTTTGGAGATTGGGTAGAATGTAAGAGTTGTATAACATGGCACATGATGACGTTATGATCTGTGAAGCATCACGTTCCATTTAGAAACTCAGCATGAATTACTGTAATATAATCACGTTGATCAAGTGTCATTATATTATACTAATTCATGCTTCAGTTTCCAACACTACTTCAAAACATTCATATTTTAAACTAGAATTTTTTAGAATTTAGAAACTAACACAGTTTCTTTTATGTTGTAACACAGATATTGTGAAGAGAAAAATAATTTTTGATGAGGATAGTTGGGAATATATCTTCAGGAATATCGGAGATATTTATAATCAAAGATACGATGATATCTTAGAATATCTAAGATCAGAGAATGACGCGGAAAATCTGTCTGTGAAGGTTTAGAATAAGGAGTAAGGTTCTTACTAACGGTTTCAGCAGACACTGAATCATTTGAATCCTTTGAATGTAGATTTCGTCCTTATGATTTTTCCATGGCCTCCTTTATACTTTGCTCAATCCGTTTTCTAGTACCAAATTTTTCGTTCGAGCTTTTCCAATCTATTATTCTTTATTGTCAAACTTCTGACCGTAATTGTTGTCTACTGTCTTTACCACTTTATTAGTCTTTTCCAAAACTTCATAGCACTAATTCGTAGGCTGGAGCGTTTTTCAGAAACTTCACATTTGAAATATGTAATTCTTGGGGATAGACGATGTATATATATATATATATATATATATATATATATATATATATATATATATATATATATATATATATATATATATATATATATATATATATATATATATATATAACTGCTGAAATAGAAACGCTGCAAGATTTCAAAATACCAATTATTGATTCCGCCAAAGGGGTAACGAGTTGCTGGTACATCTACTGATAATGTCGTGGAATATAAAAGGTTCCCCGGTAACAAAAGGGAAATTGTATGTATTACAGGTTATAATAAGGCTACTTCGAATGGAAAGTCGAGGTTGACTTGCTGAAACTGTGACAAAATTTGCTATTTTGAGAAAGGAATTGCAAAGTTATTTTTGCTAATAAATGCTAAAAGATTTAACGCGGATACGTGTTAAATTATGTCCTTAGTTTCGAGAGCTTTTTAGATGCAAGACTGCGGGTAATGTGTGGTTAGATCATCATCTCGATTGTCCATTATTTGAAGTGTCTTCAGGAATTTCGAAGGGTTTGATCATAGATTGTAATTGTTAATATACATATGATGTTTTAGGACTTTGAATGATACAAATATTTTTTTGGGTTCCAAGAATCGAATGATGTTCTAGCATAGTTTTGAAGTCAAAGTATAGTTTTGAAAGATGTAAGAGTCCTAAGAGTGATGTCTTCTGTTAAGTCTTGACTTAGATTTCGTTTTATCGTAATCAAATTTGGATGAGAATGGTTGTTTTGATTTCTATGAAAGAATGTATATTATTGTGAAGGTAGTGAGTATAGTTGATGATTGTTGAATTAGAGTCGAAGAATATAATCATATTAATTGTGAATTTATATATCTCTCGGGTATTACCTACCCGTTAAAAAAATTTCACAAGTAATGTTTTGTACCAGAGAATTTTATTACAATCTTTATGAAAATATATGTACATATATATTTTCTTCAGATGTAATCATGAATTTAATAAGTCAATATAATATTAGACTCATTTGATTTTCGGTTTGAGCTAGAATAAGTAATCTCTCAAACGATTAGGAACCACATATTCTTCACAGAATATTAATGAAGTTATGGATCAATACTTCATTATTTATTCTTATATATATTTCCTTAGTGAATCATGCTGATACTCATTGAACTCTTGCTAACTTCGCAAGATATGTGAATGTTGTTTCCCAGAAAGCTTCGAGTACATTGAAGCTGAAAGTGTAAAATCAAACATATTATTGAATAATACACTTGGTGTATTATAAAACAGAATTCATGGAATTGAAACAGGGATTGTAGTTAACGATGATTAAGTTGCTGATGAAGGACGTACATCATTGCATATTTGTAGTATGAATTTAAACGAGTAGTATCTACCCTTTTTCAATTCATAATTAATACCTTAGTACGAAAAGATTTATTTTGGTTTCCGAATTCATATATATATAATATTTATATAAATTCTTCAGAAGAATGAGTTAATACTTCATAACTCGTTGATGCAATATACGCGTTATTGATGATGTCCACTGTGATTCTTGAACTGGTGGAGTTTGTGATGTTAAAGGTGCTGACGATTCTAACGATGTTGACAGCACTGACTATGTTGGTGAGGCTAAGGGTACTGCTGATGCTGTTGGTAAAACAAGTCTAGCTTGTACCTTACGCATCATTCTTGTTGGGGTTTCTACTCTTCCTTTTATCATTTCTGTCCACTCATCTGATTTATGGTTAAGGCAGAAATAGGTAATCTCTATGTCTTTAGAGATTACATAATCACCATAGAATGTTTCTCCGATGAAGTTATGAATCAATACCTCATCGTTTGTTGTTCTTGGTACTTCTTGGTATCTATGGTGCGTGTGACGTTGATATCCGAGGTACGGATGGTGATATTGAGGCGTGTGATGCGGATGTGATTATTGGTGGTGGTAATGATCATGTTGATGTTGATGATGGTGATAACGTTGATGCTGGTGATACTGCTGGTGCTTAGGGTATTGAGGCTTGTGATGTTGATGTTATTGACGGTACTGGTTATGCTGCTGATGCTGCTGATGGTGTTTGTAACCTTCGTACCATATTCTCCAAAGCCACTACCCGAGCGTGAAGCTCGTTGACTTCTTCTATTACACCGGAGTGATTGTCGGTTCGGACGAGCGGATAAATAAAATCTAGAATTTGATGTAGTATATAATCGTGACGAGATACTCTGGAAATGAGAGAGAAAATGGTTTCTTGAACAGGTTCGCCGGTAAGTGCTTCAGGTTCATCGTCAAGAGGGCAATTTGGTGGATGGAAGGGATCACCTTCCTCTTGTCTCCAATGATTGAGGAGGCTACGAACCCATCCCCAATCCATCCAAAATAGATGATGACTGATTGGTTGATCCATTCCGGTCACACTGCTTTCGAAGCTTGAGTGGAATTCCATATAAGAATCCGAGGCACTTGAACTAGTGACGAGTTCCATTTCGTATGATTGAATAAAGGATTTTTCAATATGAAATGATTTTCCGGCTATCGGGTGGTATTCTAATTATATAGAATATCCATATATATAGAACAAAAGATCTCGTAGATTAAGGTGGGATTTACGGAATATGTCAGACAAAGTTTAAAGTAACAGATACGCGTAGATATGAATTAGCAAATACGCTAAGATATGAATTTTGTCTATACACCATTCATGCAATGAATACAATAAGACGCGTTTAGACTTAAGATGATAAGCAGGTAATTTCCTACGGATGATAAGTAGATGATTTTCGACACAAAAATGATAAGCAAAATTTTGACATGCAGACACGGTCGAAGTCCAGACTCACTAATGCAACCTAACGAATTATCAGTTAGACACACTAATGCAGACCTGGTTCGCTAAGACCACCGCTCTGATACCAACTGAAACAACCCATCCTAATCCATCCGTACGAAGTCCATATCGATTATAAACAAATCACAATAGTTGGTTACATCGCAAGGCATTTGAACTCTATATGATACGTTTTATAAACATTGCATTCTTTTGAAAAGATATACCATAAATGAATATTTAAAATTCAATGTTTTCGACATCTGATGATTTCTACATATAGACAATCACCGTAAATAACAGTTTACAAGAATACTTCCGTTGACAATGCAATCAAAATAAATACACGGTGATGATTTTGTGAATGCAATGCTTCCTCGAATAAAACATGTATGACTCCATGCACATAGTTTCTCTAACATATATTCAAACAGCGGAAGACTTCTAGGAACCTAAGAATAAACATGCTTTAAAACGTCAACATAAAGTTGGTGAGATATAGGTTTAATGCTAGCAGCGTTATAAATATAGACCACAAGATTTCATATACATAAACGTTTTAATAAAAATATTCTAAGTGGTTGAGCACTTGATAACCATACTTAACATTTAATCAACGTCGCATATTTCCTTTATTATGAAATCTCACTACACCGTACCAAGTGTAGTCATCGAAACAAAGTACTGTGCAATCGTTGAATATTGGTCGTCCAGTCCGGTTGGGGTTGTCAGGCCTGATAGATCTATCAATAGGATTCGCGTTTACACTACCTCATGTAAATAGTAGTTACCAAGTTACATGGAAGTATGCCAGTGGTACAACTCAACGTAGAATATATATTTTTAATCACTTGTGTTCATAACGTAAATCATAAAATGCATGTATTCTCATCCCGAAATATTTAGAGTTTAAAAGTGGGAATATATACTCACTTTTGCTTTAAAGATATTTAACACGACTTGGTCTCCGATAGATATCACGAACCTAACCATATATATAATATATTAACATATTTTCTTTTCAAATAATCGTTACATATATACTTATAATACTTTTAATATCTATTAGTCCGTAGTTAGCAGTCTGATGTTAGTGGTCCATAATTAGTTGCTCAATAAATAAATAAAGACCCCATCGTATTCGTATTGATCAGAATTAATCTCGACCCATGGTACTATGTTGTCAAATGACGTGCTGCGTACATAAAGTACCGTGTTATCAAATGACGTGTTGCGTACAATCATGAGGTCTTATAATTAATCTTCTCGTGTTGTTTACGGGTGGTCCTGAAATATATAAAATCAAATCATAAGTAAATATATATAAAATATCATATTAATTAGCAAAGATATGATTAGTTTAGTTTTACTCCAATTAATTTCGTAGCTAAACTAGCTTTGGATACCCAATTTTGTTTTAGCCGTAGTTTCTTCAACATAACTCCGTTTTTGTTGGTTCAACTTGCCACTTACTTGGATCGAGTCATTATTTATGAATATGAACTGTAAATACCTTAGTTTACATTCGAAATCACAGGTTATAGGTCAAATTTTGGTGAATCTTATGAAAGTGATCATTTCCGTTGTAAAAATAACATCTAGATGATCATTTTTACAAAAATACTTACAATTTGAGTTACACCATGAGATTTTTATATATTAACATATTCATAAGAAATATCATTTTTCCAGAATATAAACTTCCAATTCAAAGTTTAAGATGGTTTTTAATTATCCAACCCAAAACAGCCTCCTGTTGCACTCCAACGATGTAGATTCAGTTTTAAGGTGTTCTTTGTAAAATCAAGTTTTATCTTGTTAAGTTAGCATATCATTATGATATATTACAGGTCTTGAAGTGTTTTAAAAGTCAAGTTAGAAGGATCTATTTAGTTTTCGAACAAGTTTGAAATCATTCAAACTATGTTCTTGTTGTTATAATTTATAACTCAAAATAAGATAGCTTTATGAATATGAATTGAATAAGATTATGAATAAGGTTACTACCTCAAGTTACTTGGATAAAGCTACTGGAAAGGAAGTATAATTCTTGATCTTCAAAGAGTTTTTGAAATGGGTTCAAAAGATTGAAAGTATAAACTTGAAATGGATGATCTTCAAGAAGTGTTCATGTTTGGTTTTTCTTATGATAATTTTAGGTTGTTTTAAGGCTTATAATTGAAGTGTTTTAGCTGAATTGAAGTAGTAGAACAATGGCTTTTAAGTGTGTGTTTTTAGGGAGTAAAATCTTAGAATAAAAATTGAAATGGAAATGATATAGATATAGATATATAAAATGTCATATGTATATAGATATAAAGAGATTCCCAGTTGAAATTTTTGCTAGAGGTTTAATACTAGATGTTAAGAGTTGTTAAACATGTCTCCCCCATGATTAAAAAGGTTGAAAATGATGTTTTACTATTGGTATATATGAATAGTAAATACATCCAGAAGTTGTGTATAATACGGGTATAAATACAAAATTATTTTGTTTATGTGTTTAAAGATGTCTCATGAGTCATATGTAATAACAAGGATGTCATTTTCCATGATAAAAGGTTGAAAATGATGTTTTCCTATTAGTATATTCCAATAGTAAATACATCTAGAAACTGTGTATTAATACATCTTAATACAATACATATATATTTATTTTAACTTAGAAGTTATAACGTCGTTAAGCGTTATATATATATATATATATATATATATATATATATATATATATATATATATATGTATATATATGTATATATATGTATATATATGTATATATATGTATATATATATATATATATATATATATATATATATATATATATATATATATATATATATCGTTTCGAAGTCCTTAAGTTAGTAGTCTCATTTTATGTATATAATCCATTGTTAATATATTTAATGAGATACTTAATTATCATATATTCAAGTTAGATATAATCCATATATATCCATATATATACATAAGTATATAATTAATACAAGTTATGACGTTCGTGAATCGTCGGACAAATGGATAGTCAATTGTTTGTATAAAACTCATTTCAAAAGTTTTAAAACTTGTCAAAATTCATTGCTTATCATGACGAAATTATTAAATCATATAGAGAATTGGTTTAAAATAAGTTGAAGTCCTTAATCACATAATTCTTTCTATATAATATTTATGTATATTAAGTGTTGTAGTTATATAAATATATATACTTTATTTATATTTATATCTTCAGTTATATTTTTATATATGGTTATTTTGTAATATAATCAATATTCATACATATAGTTATATTAAAATGTATATATTTATATATATCTTTATAGTTGGTATTATATCAAAAATCAATAATTTGTTATGTAATATTTATATACATAAGCGTTAATATGTTTAATATAATTTTATGTAATATTAATATAGATATATAATATTTATTTGTTATATAAAAATAATATTTGTAATAATAATAATAATAATGTATCTAGTGATAATAAAGATGTTAATAATAATAATATGTTAATAATAATAATAATAATAATAATAATAATAATAATAATAATAATAATAATAATAATAATAATAATAATAATAATAATAATAATAATAATAATAATAATAATAATAATAATAATAATAATAATAATAATAATAATAATAATAATGGTAATAAAATAACAAGGTACAGCCTTTGAAGACAAGCTTTTAAAAAAAACAAAATGCCTTAGCAGGGGTTCGAACCCACGACCCCTCGTATAACAACACTTCCAACCATTGAACCATCAGTTTGTTTTGGCTTGAACTTGCGTGATTATTAACTTAACATATACAAACTCGTTTAACCTCATCTAAGCTCTTAACCATTATTATCATCATACGCCATCATATAAATCATCATCATTAGTATCAAAAATACATATCATTTGCGTCCATCATCCTGTATTCTCGACATGTTCAGTCTAAAAATAACCCAAACACGACCCAATTGTTGAAAGGCCCGTTGAATTGCTCTAATAGCCCAAGTGATAAGTGCTTGGGTTTGATTGAATCCTCAACATGTACAAAAGCGTTCGTTGGATTGTGAAACCAAAACACGTCCCTATCCTAAACCCCACTACACGTCACATTATCATCATCATAAATTATCATGTATCATTTCTCTTTTTAATTAGGAATAGGAAGAGGAGCAGGTGCGTACTATTATCATAATACGAAATCATCATTCCAACTCCTAGTCATCATTATCGAGAAAGAAAAAAAAAACTTATCCTAAGTGACCCCATGTAGTACATGCAGTTTGTTTTGTTCCACTAGTATATTTAAATTAGCTGTAGGATCGAATATATATATATTCAATTTGTCAAATATACCTTTTTTAATTGCTCCTTTTGTCTCCCTCTTGATCGGCCAACAGAAAGATAAAAGGAAAAGAAATATGTAGTCTTTATCAACTTCTTCTTTGCTAATTATTTTCAATATTCCTCATCTTATATCTAATATCATCGATAACTGTAACAGGAAAGGAAGGTAACAGCAATAATAAACAAAAAGGGTAGCAGTTTGGTTCGATGGTGTGACTTGGTGGTGGTTGTCATCGATCAGAAGAAGTAAGAAGGGTTTTAAAGTAGTGTTCGATGGTGAACAGGAAAACGAAACCAGAAACAGCTAATTAGCAGCGAGTAGTAGCAGTTAAAAACTTCACAGGTGATCGATGATGAGTTGAACTTGGTGGTTCGTGGGTGATGGCTGCGAACAGAAACATGCGAGCTGCAGCAGTAGCTGTAGTGAATGGTGGTGTTTTGTGGCAGTTTTAAGGTGGTGAAGTAATGGAAAGTGGTGTTCTTGGTTGTTTTGGGTTTACGACTCCAACGGAAGACATAAGAAAGAAAGCGAAGATAGAAAAGTGAGGTTGTGATGATCTCCTTAAAAAAACACACCTAGCAGTAGCAATAAATATAAACTCTAACAATTAATGTTTTGATTCTTGATGATCGGTAATCGAACAGAAAAATTAGAGGAAGTAATAAGGTGACGGTTAACGATTGTGTTTTTCAATATAGACGAGAAGATGGTTTGAAGGTGTTAGTGTTTTCGTGGGTTTGTTCATGAATAAGAGAGGGTGATAAAAGGTGGCGACTTTTAACACAGACAAAAACAAAAAAAAATAAAAATATTAAATAATAAAAGAAATAACAATAATGTCGATTGCTAACTGTTTTGGATGTTATTGTGCTGTAAAGTTGTGATTTCCAGACATAAACAAATCATGTATGATGTTGATAGGAAAAGGCAACGAATTTGGGGATCCTTAAGGATCTATTCGTACGATTTTCATATAGGATTAATAATTAATAATTAGTAATTAATAAATATTTTAATAATAATAATTTAAATAAATTCAATTACTGATTTCCTAAAATATATATCTGTATAATAAGTATATAATAAATCATAATAACATTATTTATGAAAGGACCCATCCTAATCCATCCGGACGAAGTCCATCTCGATTATAAACGATTCACAACAGTTGATTACATCGCGAGGCACTTGACCTCTATATGATACATTTACAAACATTGCATTCGTTTTTGGAAAGACGATCTTTCATTACATTGAAAGTTGACGGCATGCATACCATTTCATAATACATCTAACTATAATTGACTTAATAATATTCTTGATGAACTCAACGACTCGAATGCAACGTCTTTTGAAATATGCCATGAATGACTCCAAGTAATATCTCTAATATGAGCTAATGCATAGCGGAAGATTTCTTTCATACCTGAGAATAAACATGCTTTAAAGTGTCAACCAAAAGGTTGGTGAGTTCATTAGTTTAACATAAATAATCCTTTCATAATTTTAATAGACCACAAGATTTCATATTTCCATTTCTCATAAACATACGTCCCATGCATAGAGACAAAAATAGCATTCATATGGATTGAACACCTGGTAACCGACATTCACAATATGTATATAAAAATATCCCCATCATTCCGGGATCCTCCTTCGGACATGATATAAATTTCGAAGTACTAAAGCATCCGGTACTTTGGATGGGGCTTGTTGGGCCCGATAGATCTATCCTTAGAGTTCGCGTCAATTAGGGTTTCAGTTCCCTAATTCTTAGATTACCAGACTATATAAAAAGGGCATATTCGATTAGATAATCCAACCATAGAATGTAGTTTCGATCACTTGTGTCCATTTCGTAAAACATTTATAAAAGCAGCGCATGCATTCTCAGTCCTAAAAATATATATTGCGAAAGCATTTAAAAAGGGATTAATGAAACTCACAGTAATGTATTTTGTAGTAAAAATACATATAACGACATTGAACAATGCAGGGTTGCCATCGAATTCACGAACCTATATATATATTAACACGTATAACTGTAATCGAACAGATTTATATATTATAAGTGTTATCTTAGTAGATTAGGTGTTTCCTTAGTAACTTAATTAAATGTATTTATTTTGTATACTTTAAAGAAATAAAAATATTAATATAATTTTGTTAAGTATATTTTTACATGATTAATTTTTATAGTTATATTAGTAATAATTTTAATAGTAGTATTGATAATAGTAATATAGTTATAATAATAATAATAATAATAATAATAATAATAATAATAATAATAATAATAATAATAATAATAATAATAATAATAATAATAATAATAATAATAATAATAATAATAATAATAATAATAATAATAATAATGAAACATAAGTCTACTACCTCAAAGGTTTCAAAAGGCTTTCCCAAAAAGAAATGCCCTAAACAGGGCTCGAACTTCCGACCTCATGCTAACCCTACCAAACGCCCAACCATCTACTCTGTATCTCATTTCTGTTTAAATTCATACCCTACATCTATATATGTAAACTTCTTCTTCATCATGGTTATTTGTTCCAACAACACAACATCATACGATCATCATCTTGCCACATATCCATCACCGAACCTTCATCAATTATTTTACTGTATTATTAACAAAACATCCTTCATTGCATTATTATCACCTTGATATCATTGATTTGATTATGTGAGTCATCATCTTCATTTCATTCGTAAACAAAAACAGAAAATATTAGCGAGCAAAACAACAAACGTAGTAGCTCATCATCATCATCTATATCATCAGCAAACATAACTGAAATCTTTCATAATCATCATCATCATCGTTTATCATGTATCAAGATCATTATCCTCCTAACTTCATCACTAATCATCTCGTTACCGTATCAACTCATAATCTAATCATCATCTAATATCATAACCATCTTATCACCTAACATCATTTTCACGATTCATATACCTTCATCGTCCTTCTTCGTCATCTCCAATATTCATAACATTTATATATCTTCATCATTATTTTGGTCCGCAAAAAAAAAAAAAAAATTTATCGACCAGATGTCCATTATAATCCTAATAGCTTTATTATATGCCCACTTCTATTATAATATATATAACCCACTAATGAGTAAGAGAAAAAGTGGGGTAATCCTTGCTTTTAAAAAGAATTGGCCATAACACTTGCATCAAATGTCGGCCATGAATTGCTAGAGTGGTTCCACAAGTATATAAAGTATTTGATAATGCTATATATATGTTCTTTATTCAAGTTGCCTAAACCTTAAATTATGAACCTATCATACCCTTTTCTATTTCGCTATATTGCTCGGTAGGAGAAAAATATACGAAGTAGTTAACAGCACTAGGTACAGCAGTGCGTTCGCGGTACGGTTTCATGATGACCAACAGAAACAAGAAGATAGCAGTTGGAAGTAGCGAAGAAAAATGAGATGGGGAAAAATAATATATAGAAATAAAGTGGTGTTTTGGGGTGGTAATGCGTTTCAAATTGGTGATAGCGAGGGTGCTCAAATGAAACCGAAACATAATATGCAGGTATTCTCGGTTTGGGTTTGTATAAGAAAAAAATGAAGATGATGGTAGGGTAGTGGCGGTTGAAGTGGTTCATGTTGTTGGTTGTTGATATGGCTTTTTGGGTTTCGAACTAAACGGAAACAAGTAGCAGCGTAGCAGCAAAAAAAATAATAATAAATGGGTGCTAGATGATTGTTGTGGGTGGTGATCAAGGGTTCACGAATGGTGGTGTAGGTGGTGACTTGATGAACGATAGAGAGTGATGGTTTATAGAAATATAAAATAATAGTATTAGATTGTAATGGTTTGTGATCGAGTGACAAGTTTGTATGCATGCCTCTGTATATATAACAGGAAGATAATTGATCAAAAGGGTGAATTGGTGGACATGAATCAATTAAAAAAAATAAACACAGAATAAGTAGTAGAGGAAATGACAAACAAATGAGGTGATGATTGTAGACAAGATATCACAAGAATCGGGAAATAAGAAGAAAAAAAAAAGTTGATGTGCATCTCTAACTGAATTTGTTACTACATGAATGATCAATTGTCTTATAAAATATTTTGGTTGTATTATGAAATCGAGGGAATCATTTGTAGATAGTCAATAAAGATAAAGATCTGTATTGTATGATAGTGATAAGAAACAGACTCCAATTATTTCATTGCCTTTATAGATTATTTAATATAATTATTATAAAATGAATAAATAAATATATTAATAGTAAAAATCCTAATAATAATAATTATATTGATAATAATTAATAATGATAATAAAAATAAAAATGTTAATAATAATAATATCATTAATGATAATAATATTATTAGTAATAATAATAATATGATGTTTTTAATAATATCAATAATGATTTTACTAAGTTTAGTAAAAAAAAAACATGATACTAATAATATTACTTATAAAAATGCTTATTTATAATAATATTGTTTATTATTGATAATAATAAGACTAGTAATATTAATCTATCCTTTTATTTATATATCAAATTTCTTATCTATAGTTAATAATATTATTAATAATAGTATTGTTATTATAACAATAATTAATTTAGCATATTATTGATTATGTACAATAATTGTATCATATATATATTATATATCTAAAATTGAATATTACATTTTATACATTCTAACATATTTTACAATATATATATAATAATAACTATATATAGAAATCTTATATATCTTATATATAAATTCGTTTTAAATTGCACTTAATTATTTTGTAGCTTATTTTACATATTTAATTTTAATGTTTACATTATGTTTTAAAATATCAAATTGTTATATATATATATATATATATATATATATATATATATATATATATATATATATATATATATATATATATATATATATATATATATATATATATATATATATATATATATATACTTTTGTTTATAACTACATATATATTCATATATATATTTTTATTTACACACTAATGTTTGTGAATCGTCGGGACAGTCGAAGGGTAATAGATGACATGAATATCAATTTTAAAACTTTTGAGACTCAATATTACATATTTTGCTTATCGTGTCAGAAACATATAAAGATCAAGTTTAAATTTGGTTGGAAATTCTCGGGTCATCACAATTTATATAAATTTTTATATATAATATTAATATTAATGACACAATTAATAATAGTAACAATAGAAATAATATTGATAATAAAACTAATATTAATAATAATACTACTAATAACAATATTAATAAGAGTAATAATGATATTAATAATGAATACAATAATATCATAACCAATTATATATATCAAATTTCCTATTTATATATTGTCTATCAAAAATAATAGCATGACTAATACTGATTTCAATATTCATATTGATATTGTTAGTAGTAATGGAAGTAATAATGGTATTAATATGACAATCATATGTTTTACTTGTAATTACACTTAATAAAATAATAGTACAATTTATTAGTTATATCATATTTACTTAATTATATAAATTATAAAATAACATATATTGAATATTTAATATTTATAAATTTTATATATATTATAGTATATAGATATATAAATTCATTTTATTAGCAGCTTAATTATTATGTATATTACTTTATATTTTTAATTCCAATGATTAAGTTTATATTTTTATTAATTCGAAATATTATATATACACTTATGTTTTTATTTATATTTGTTTACATACTTATTTATACACAATGGTTCGTGAATCGTCGAGAACAGTCGAAGGTGAATGATTTTATAAAGTAGTTCAAAAATTTTGAGACTCAACTTTACAGACTTTGCTTATCGTATCGAAATCATATAAAGATTAAGTTTAAATTTAGTCGAAAATCCCCGGGTCATCACAGTCCCTACCCGTTAAAGAAATTTTGTCCCGAAATTTGAGTGAGGTGGTCATGGTTAACAATAAAAATGTTTTCATGACGAAAATTGAGTTGATAAATAGAGTTTTATCATCATCGAGTAATATGAATAAAACAATTCGATTATTCGAAGAGTACAAATGAAGCTATCACTAAATAGTGAAATGAGAAAGACATGTTTCATCATAACTTTTGACTAGTCATGGTTAAATTTAGGAAAATAAGGTTCGTCTTAACTTTTGGCGTTGTCTCGGTTGAATTTCGGAATTCAAGGGATTTAAAAGAAAATCTTCGAAATCTAAAAGATTTGATTATTCGGTGAATAAGGGAATTAAGATCTCAATAATTAAATACAGTGATCCGCCTAGATTACTCTATCTGATATTCCCATTATAAATTAAGCTCTTCTGTTCCATTATCCTCACAATTCCTATACTTTATTTCTTAGTTCATACATCTAAAAGATTGTGAAGATGCTTAATCCCATTCTAATCCTTGATATTTTCCTAATTATCATTTCTGTCATCCTTCTTTTCAATCTTCCTTCAGAAGAATCTGTTTACTTCTACTATCACCTTGGGGTGATACTATTCTTAATTATACCGTGTCTTTATATTGCTATTCGTATTAATATCCACTGTTTGTAACCTCCGTGTTGTTATTGGGCTTTATATTTTCTTTTATATTTTGGAGTTCTTTG
This sequence comes from Rutidosis leptorrhynchoides, assembly GCF_046630445.1. Lineage (NCBI taxonomy): Eukaryota > Viridiplantae > Streptophyta > Magnoliopsida > Asterales > Asteraceae > Rutidosis > Rutidosis leptorrhynchoides. The sequence continues at coordinate 137,956,477 of NC_092334.1, read as the reverse complement.
CCTTTTTATTATCTTCTCGACCTCTAGTAAAGCGAGTAACGGTCCAGAATTCATAAGTATAGAATTTCGAATGAACTTAATGTTCTAAACAAGAAAGAATGTAATAGCACGATTTAATTTGTCAAATTACCAGAATCACTGAGAATAGAACTATCAAGAATATATTTTCCTGATATGTTCAGAAGTTAAGCAGAATGAGAGAGTTATGTAACATGGCACGTGATGAGGTTATAATCTGTGAATCATCACGTCCCATTAGAAACTCAGCATGACTTACTGTAATATAATCACGTTGATCAAGTGTCATTATATTATACTAATTCATACATCAATTTCTTTACATTTCTCTAGAATTCATTCATAAATTAAACTTAGATTTTTCAGAAGTTTCCAATATAATGAAACACAGGAAGCACGAAGAGGTGTATAAATTCGGGCGAGAATATTTATGAAAATATCCTCAGAAATATCGAAGATATTTATGATGATATTTTGGGATTTCCAAGTTCAAGGGTTGATGAAGAAAAATTTTCCGCAAGATTTTAACATGACTTTGGTGCAAGATATTCTCTAAAGATTTCAACAGGCATTGAATCATTTGGATTCTTTGAAGTCAAACTTATTCTTTGTGATTTGTCCACGGCTTCCTTCATAGTTTCGCATAATCCGCTTTTCGGTACTAAATTTTCTATTGAATGTTTCCAATACTCCATTCTTTATCATCAACTTTTGACGGTTAAGGTCGTGTACAGTTTGTGCTGCTTCATTCAGCTTTTTCAAAGTTCACTGTATTGTTTCGTAGGCTGGGTGCTTTTCAGAATTTTTGAATAGAATATCATAATTCTAAGAGATAAATGTTATATGTATACATATAACTGTTGATGTAGAAATGCTGCGAAATTCTAAATACTGATTGCTGATTCTCGATAAATGGTATAGCAATTCTTGTTAAAGGATACGGATGAGTATATGATAGGGTTTTAATGAACATATATAATGATTCTTCAGAGAGGCTTAAGTCAACGAGTAATAAAATTTCTGGTAAGTTTACTGCTAAAGTGATGGGATATAAACGGTTTCCCGGTAACGATGACGAAAGGCAACTTAGATCTCACGGTTATAATAAGGCTAATCCAAATGGAAGTCGAAGTTGATTTGCTGAAGCTGTGACAAAATTTGGTTAATTTGAAAAGGAATTGCAATGTTATTTTCGGTAATAACAATGCCAAAGGAGCTAGCACAGACACGTGTTAAACGTTTACTCAGGTTCCGAGTGTTTTTAGGTGCATAATTTTACGCATCAATCTTTTCTTCCGTAGATGAAGTGCGGTTGGTTCATCCTCTCGATTGAGGTGTTTTCAAGAATTACGAAAGGTTTGAACGTAGATTGTAATCGTCAAGATACAAATGAGGTTTAAGATGAAATCAAGTGGCAAACTTGAAGAACTGTTTAGTTTCATATGTTACAATCAATATTTTAATTCATTTTAATTGTCCAATATTATTAGTCCACAGTCGATAGTCCGTAGTTGACAGTCCAATAATTCATATAAAGTTTAATATATAATATTCCAATTAATTAATACGTATCGTGACCCGTGTACATGCCTCAGACTCGATCACAACTCAAAGTATATATATTATTATAGAATCAACCTCAACCCTGTATAGAGAACTCGATCATTACTGCATATAGAGTGTCTATGGTTATTCCAAATAATATATATAAATGTGTCAATATGATATGTCAAAACCTTGTATACGTGTCCCGATATTTAAAGTGCGTAAAATAAATAACAGAAATTAAATGACGATAATTAAAGTGCGTAAAGTAAATAACAGAATTTAAATTACGATAAATAAAATTGCGAGAATGTAAATTGCGATAATTAAATTGCGATTATATAAAATGTAATCAGTTAGCTAGGAACAATTAGCTAGGATCAGTTAGCGTGGATTCTTAACAAAATTTCAATTAGTTAATTCGTTTGTTTCTAACAAATTTTTATTTTGTCAAATGTTTTCTTCATTATGCCACTTGTTGGATTATGATAAGTCAAAATCCAAATATGAAATTGAATAAAAATGGTTATTCTAATGTGAACGGATTCGTATCTCTGTAGAAGTAGATAGGATAGTAAATGAATGTTGAATCAGATTTGAAGAATGTACAGTATAATTTATTAAAGTGAAATCTAATATTCCTCGGGTATTACCTACCCGTTAAAATATTTTCACCATTAACAGTTTGTACAAAAGAATTTTTAATTACAATCTTTATGAAAACATATATACATATATATTTTCTTCAGACGTAATCATGGATTTAAAGAGTCAATGTGATATTAAAACTCATCAGATTTACGGCTAGAACTAGAGTACATAATCTCAAAAACATTAGGGATTACATAATCGCCATGAAGGACAAAGATAGTTGATGTAGAACGATTCGTAGATTGATGATTATGCTCGAGGTACATAATGAGATGCTGAGGCATAGATTGTTGATGGTACTATTGATGCCGATGATTTTGCTAAAGCTGGTAAGTTTTGCACCATGTTTTCTAAATTGATTATTTGAGCGCGAAGCTCGTTGACTTCTTCCATTATTCCGGGATGATTGTCGGTCAAAACGAACAGATGAATAAGGTTTAGAATTTTTTTGATAGAATATAATCGTGACGAGATACTCTGGAAATGAGAGAGAAAATGGTGCCTCGAACAGGTTTGCCGGTAAGTGCTTCAGGTTCATCGTCAAGAGGATAATATGGCGGATGAAAGTGATCGCTTCTACTTGTCTCTAATGATTAAGTAGACTACGAACTCATCAGATGAATTGGGGATGGATGATTGGTTGATTCGTTCTGGTGACACTGCTTTCGGAGCTTAGGTTAAACTCCATATCGGAATAGCTGTAGGAATCCGAGGAATTCGAACTGGTTGAGGGATTCATCTCGTACGATCAGATGAAGGATTTTCAATAAGAAATAGATTATAGGATGTAGATTAGTACCTTGCAATACATAATTTACATATGCATATATAATACTAAAATCCCATAAGTTACGGAGAAATCTACGGAAGCTGTCAGTCAAAGGTAACAATAACAGATACGCTAAGGTATGAATTTATCTATACACAGTCTATGCAATAGAGGCAGTAAGACGTGTCTAGACTTTAAAGATGATAAGCAAATAATTTTTGACACTAATTGATAAGCAAAACTTTTGACATGCAGACACACTCGAAGTCCAGACTCACTAATGCATCCTAACAACTTATCAGTTATACACACTAATGCAGACCTGGTTTGCTAAGACCACCGCTCTGATACCAACTGTAGAGACCCGTCCTAATCCATCCGGACGAAGTCCATATCGATTATAAACGATACACAACAGTTGATTACATCGCGAGGTACTTGACCTCTATATGATACATTTTACAAACATTGCATTCGTTTTTGAAAAGACAATCTTTCATTACATCGAAAGTTGACGACATGTATCCCATTTCATTATATATCTTACTATAATTGACTTAATAATAATCTTGATGAACTCAACGACTCGAATGCAACGTCTTTTAAAATATGTCATGAATAACTCCAAATAATATCTCTAAGATGAGTAAATGCACAGTGGAAGATTTCTTTTGTACCTGAGAATAGACATGCTTTAAAGTGTCAACCAAAAGGTTGGTGAGTTCATTAGTTTAACATAAATAATCATTTCCATCATTTTAATAGACCACAAGATTTCCATTTCTCATAAATAAATGTCTCATGCATAGAGACAAAAATAATCATTCATATGGTAAACACCTGGTAACCGACATTAACAAGATGCATATAAGAATATCCCCTATCATTTCGGAAACCCTTCGGACATGATATAAAACAAAATCGAAGTACTAAAGTATCCGGTACTTTGGATGGGGTTCGTCAGGCCCATAGATCTATCTTTAGGATTCGCGTCAATTAGGTTGTCTGTTCCCTAATTCTTAGATTACCAGACTTAAAAAAAGGGGGCATATTCGATTTCGATAATTTAACCATAGAATGTAGTTTCACGTACTTGTATCTATTTTGTAAATCATTTATAAAAGTTGCGCATGTATTCTCAGCCCAAAAATATATAGGGTAAAAAGGCAAATGAAACTCACCTAATGTATTTTGTAGTAAAAATACATATGACGTCATTTAACAAGTGTAGGGTTGGTCTTGGATTCACGAACCTATATCATTTATATATATTAACACATATAATCACATAATTCTTTCTATACAATATTTATGTATATTAAGTGTTGTAGTTATATAAATATATATACTTTATTTATATTTATATCTTCAGTTATATTTTTATATATGGTTATTTTGTAATATAATCAATATTCATACATATAGTTATATTAAAATGTATATATTTATATATACCTTTATAGTTGGTATTATATCAAAAATCAATAATTTGTTATGTAATATTTATATAGATAAGTGTTAATATGTTTAATATAATTTTTATGTAATATTAATATAGATATATAATATTTATTTGTTATATAAAAATAATATTTGTAATAATAATAATAATGTATCTAGTGATAATAAAGATGTTAATAATAATAATAATAATAATAATAATAATAATAATAATAATAATAATAATAATAATAATAATAATAATAATAATAATGGTAATAAAATAACAAAGTACAACCTTTGAAGACTAGCTTTTAAAAAAACAAAATGCCTTAGCAGGGGTTCGAACCCACGAACCCTCGTATAACAACACTTCCAACCATTGAACCATCAGTTTGTTTTGGCTTGAACTTGCGTGATTATTAACTTAACATATACAAACTTGTTTAACCTCATCTAAGCTCTTAACCATTATTATCATCATACGCCATCATATAAATCATCATCATTAGTATCAAAAATACATATCATTTGTGTCCATCATCCTGTATTCTCGACATGTTCAGTCTAAAAATAACCCAAACACGACCCAATTGTTGAAAGGCCCGTTGAATTGCTCTAATAGCCCAAGTGATAAGTGCTTGAGTTTGATTGAATCCTCAACAGGTACAAAAGCGTTCGTTGGATTGTGAAACCAAAACACGTCCCTATCCTAAACCCCACTACACGTCCCATTATCATCATCATAAATTATCATGTATCATTTCTCTTTTTAATTAGGAATAGGAAGAGGAGCAGGTGCGTACTATTATCATAATACGAAATCATCATTCCAACTCCTAGTCATCATTATCGAGAAAGAAAAAAAAACTTATCCTAAGTGACCCCATGTAGTACATGCAGTTTGTTTTGTTCCACTAGTATATTTGAATTAGCTGTAGGATCGAATATATATATTCAATTTGTCAAATATACCTTTTTTAATTGCTCCTTTTGTCTCCCACTTGATCGGCCAACAGAAAGATAAAAGGAAAAGAAATATGTAGTCTTTATCAACTTCTTCTTTGCTAATTATTTTCAATATTCCTCATATTATATCTAATATCATCGATAACTGTAACAGGAAAGGAAGGTAACAGCAATAATAAACAAAAAGGGTAGCAGTTTGGTTCGATGGTGTGACTTGGTGGTGGTTGTCATCGATCAGAAGAAGTAAGAAGGGTTTTAAAGTAGTGTTCGATGGTGAGCAGGAAAACGAAACCAGAAAAAGCTAATTAGCTGCGAGTAGTAGCAGTTAACAACTTCGAATAAACAACGGAAGCATGCAGGTGATCGATGATGAGTTGAACTTGGTGGTTCGTGGGTGATGGCTGCAAATAGAAACATGTGAGCTGTAGCAGTAGCTGCAGTGAATGGTGGTGTTTTGTGGCGGTTTTAAGGTGGTGAAGTAATGGAAACTGGTGTTCTTAGTTGTTTTGGGTTTACGACTCCAACGGAAGATATAAGAAAGAAAGCGAAGATAAAAAAGTGAGGTTGTGATGATCTCCTTAAAAAAAATACACCTAGCAGTAGCAATAAATATAAACTCTAACAATTAATGTTTTGATTCTTGATGATCGGTAATCGAACAGAAAAATTAGAGGAAGTAATAAGGTGACGGTTCACGATTGTGTTTTTCAATATAGACAAGAAGATGGTTTGAAGGTGTTAGTGTTTTCGTGGGTTTGTTCATGAATAAGAGAGGGTGATAAAAGGTGGCGACTTTTAACACAGACAAAAACAAAAAAAAAATATTAAATAATAAAAGAAATAACAATAATGTCGATTGCTATTGTGTTTTGGATGTTATTGTGCTGTAAAGTTGTGATTTCCAGACATAAACAAATCATGTATGATGTTGATAGGAAAAGGCAACGAATTTGGGGATCCTTAAGGATCTATTCGTACGATTTTCATATAGGATTAATAATTAATAATTAGTAATTAATAAATATTTTAATAATAATAATTTAAATAAATTCAATTACTGATTTCCTAAAATATATATCTGTATAATAAGTATAAAATAAATCATAATAACATTATTTATATAAATTTTTATATATAATATTAATATTAATGACACAATTAATAATAGTAACAATAGAAATAATATTGATAATAAAACTAATATTAATAATAATACTACTAATAACAATATTAATAAGAGTAATAATGATATTAATAATGAATACAATAATATCATAACTAATTATATATATCAACTTTCCTATTTATATATTGTCTATCGAAAATAATAGCATGACTAATACTGATTTCAATATTCATATTGATATTGTTAGTAGTAATGGAAGTAATAATGGTATTAATATGACAATCATATGTTTAACTTGTAATTACACTTAATATAATAATAGTACAATTTATTAGTTATATCATATTTACTTAATTATATAAATTATAAAATAACATATATTGAATATTTAATATTTATAAATTTTATATATATTATAGTATATAGATATATAAATTCATTTTATTAGCAGCTTAATTATTATGTATATTACTTTATATTTTTAATTCCAATGATTAAGTTTATATTTTTATTAATTCAAAATATTATATATACACTTATGTTTTTATTTATATTTGTTTACATACTTATTTATACACAATGGTTCGTGAATCGTCGAGAACAGTCGAAGGTGAATGATTTTATAAAGTAGTTCAAAAATTTTGAGACTCAACTTTACAGACTTTGCTTATCGTATCGAAATCATATAAAGATTAAGTTTAAATTTAGTCGAAAATCCCCGGGTCATCACATTCCGAAGTAGCCAATTTTGTTACAGCTCCAGCAAGTCAACTTCGACTTTCATTCGCATGAGTCTTACTAAAACCTTGATATATAAGTTTGCCTTTCATCATCCTTACCGGGAAACCGTTTATGTCCCACCACATTAGCAGTAAACTTACCAGCAACTTCATTACTCATCAGCTTAAGTCTCTCCGAAAAACCATTATATTTATTCATTGAAACCTATTCATATACTCATCCACATCTTGTAACGAGAATTGACATACCAATTACTGAGAATTAGCAAATCAGTATTTTGAAATCTCGCAGCATGTCTACCTCAATAGTGATATGTATCCATATAACCTTTATCTCTTAGAATTATGACCTTCCATTCTGAAATTCTGAAAAACACCCAATCTGCGAATCAATACTCTGAATTTTGAAAAGTTGAATGAAGCAACAAAACTGTAAACGACCTTAACAGTCGAAAGTATGATGATAAAGAACGGAGTGTTGGAAACGCTCGATAGAAAATTTGGTACCAAAAAGCGGATTATGCGAAATTATGAAGTAGACTGTGGACAAATCACAAGGACTAAACTTGTACATAAAGAATCCTGATGGTCCTATTTTTGATGAAATCTTTAGTGAATACATTACTTCTTAAATTGCTATAAATCATTGTGAATGAATTTCTTTATCACACTATGATTCTAAAATTCTAAGATAACACCGTATCTTTTATTATAAATATCCTCGATATTTCTGAAGATATTTTCATAACTATTCTTATCTAAAATCATTTATCTCTTCGCGATATATGTGTTACATCATAAAGGAAACTATTTTAGTTTCTAAATTCTGAAAATTCGAATTTAAATTATGAATGTTTTTGAAGGAGTGTTGGGAATTGAAGCATGAGTTAGTATAATATAATAACATTTGATCAACGTGATTATATTACAGTAAGTTATGCTGAGTTTCTAATGAAACATGATGATTCACAGACTATAACGTCATCATGTGCCATGTTACACGACTCTTACATTCTACCTCATCTCTAAAAATATCAAGAACGTATAGTCCTTTCTTTCTCTTGAATTATGGTAATTTGACAAGTCAGATTGTGCTATTACCGTTTCTTTCTTAGAACATTAACTATGCTCATTCCGAAATCTACGAATTCTGGACCATTATTCGCTTGACTTAAAGTCGAGAAGAGAAAACAAAAGGATGGAACTCCATAATATAAAGGAAATGAAGAGGGTGGATTTATAGTGAAATATCCGACAGAACAATCAAAACAAATTATCGCATTTAACCAAAGATGATCCTAATTTCCTTAACTATCGAAGAACCAAATCTTATTACGAGGATTTCCTCTAAATTCCTTGATTTCTGGAAATCAATCGTGACTACGTCACCAGACAAGACGAATCTGTATTTATTCATTTCACTCTTTTGTGATAGCTTCATTCGTACTCTTTGAATAAACGAATTGTTTTATCCATATTACTCACTGATGATAAAACTCTAAATTCTAGCACGTATGCGTCATGAAAACATATTTATTGTCAGCCATGACCATCCCAATCAAATTTTTCCTTAACGAGTAGGTACTGTGACGACTAGAAATTTCCGATCAAATTTAAACTTTATCTTTAAATGGTTTCGACACGATAAGCAAAGTCTGTAATGATGAGTCACAAAAGTTTTGAACTATTTTCATGGATTCATTTAACCTTTGGCCGATT